>NC_041340.1:1307809-1322809 GCF_004354835.1 Perca flavescens | reverse complement strand
GTAGGGCTGGGCAATATATGGATATTATATCAATATTGTGATATGAGACTAGATTTCGTCTTAGATTTTGGATATCGTAATATTGTGATATGGCGTCTTTTCCTGGTTTTAAAGGCTGCATTACAGTATGTCATTTTCTGAACTTACCAGACTGTTCTAGCTGTTCTATTATTCACCTTTACCCACTTAGTCATTATGTCCACATTATTGATGATTATTGATCTAAAATCTAAGTGGGAAGATATTTTGTTAAAGGAACACGCCGACTTATTGGGACTTTATCTTATTCACTGTAACCCCCAGAGTTAGACTAGTCCATACATACCCTTCTCATCTCTTATTGGGACTTTATCTTATTCACTGTAACCCCCAGAGTTAGACTAGTCCATACATACCCTTCTCATCTCTTATTGGGACTTTATCTTATTCACTGTAACCCCCAGAGTTAGACTAGTCCATACATACCCTTCTCATCTCTTATTGGGACTTTATCTTATTCACTGTAACCCCCAGAGTTAGACTAGTCCATACATACCCTTCTCATCTCTTATTGGGACTTTATCTTATTCACTGTAACCCCCAGAGTTAGACTAGTCCATACAGACCTTTCTCATCTCTGTGTGTGCTGTAATGCTGTCTGACGGCTCCAGCAGCATCAGGCCAGCACAGATCCTGCAGGTAATGGTTCCAGTAATCCTACTGCTCCCAATAAGTGACAAAATAACGCCAACATGTTCCTGTTTACATGTTGGGATTTGTATTGTTTACTGTTAGAAGATGGCTGTGTCTCATGTTAGGTTGTTTTTTGTACACGCTGTGACTCTATAAATCACAACATGTAAATAGGAACATGTTGGAGTTATTTTGTCACTTTTGTCACAATTCGGAGCAGTAGGCTAGTTGGAACCAGCTAAGCTAATGCTGTAACCGTCATACAGCGTTACAGCACACACAGAGATGAGAAAGGTCTGTATGGACTAGTCTAACTCTGGGGGTTACAGTGAATAAGATAAAGTCCCAATAAGAGATGAGAAGGGTATGTATGGACTAGTCTAACTCTGGGGGGTTACAGTGAATAAGATAAAGTCCCAATAAGAGATGAGAAGGGTATGTATGGACTAGTCTAACTCTGGGGGTTACAGTGAATAAGATAAAGTCCCAATAAGAGATGAGAAGGGTATGTATGGACTAGTCTAACTCTGGGGGTTACAGTGAATAAGATAAAGTCCCAATAAGAGATGAGAAGGGTATGTATGGACTAGTCTAACTCTGGGGGGGTTACAGTGAATAAGATAAAGTCCCAATAAGAGATGAGAAGGGTATGTATGGACTAGTCTAACTCTGGGGTTACAGTGAATAAGATAAAGTCCCAATAAGAGATGAGAAGGGTATGTATGGACTAGTCTAACTCTGGGGGTTACAGTGAATAAGATAAAGTCCCAATAAGTTGGCGTGTTCCTTTTAAAGCACCAATTGTCAACCTTAGAATATCGGCGCAATATCGATATCGAGGTATTTGGTCAACAATAGGGTGATATCTGATTTTCTCCCTATTGCCCAGCCCTGTTAAATTGCCTCCTCAACTCCTCCACTTGCCTCCTTGAGTCCTCCACTTGGCTCCCTTCCTCACATCTTAGTCCCTCCCCACCGACGATTGTGATTGGTTTAAAGAAATGCCAATAAACCAGCAATGCTGTGAGGACTAGTCAGACCCTCATGTGATGAGTTGATCACCAGCCAAACAACCTGTGTTGGCTAGTGTATATGTATATATATATATATATAGAAACAGACTTATTTCCTATCCTTATTTTGTGGTAAGGAGTTACGAAGATGCTGAGAGGAGTAACAGTAAAAGTATATAATATAAATAACAAAGTAAAGTACAGTATCAGTGTATTTGTAGGCCTGCATGATATGAGGAACAATTATTATGGCTGATATATATTCTGTAGATAGGGTGTGTGTCTGCAGCATCCCAACATTTTAATCAGAACAGTTTGACACAGACACACACACACACACACACACACACACACACACACACACCGATACAGAGATACACAGAGACACACACACACACAGATACAGAGACACACACACACACAGATACAGAGATACACAGAGACACACACACACACACACACACACACACAGATACAGAGATACACAGAGACACACACACACAGATACAGAGATACACAGAGACACACACACAGATACAGAGATACACAGACACACACACACACACAGATACAGAGATACACAGACACACACACACACACACACACACACACACACACACACACACACAGATACAGAGATACACAGAGACACACACACACACACACAGACAGGGACCTGTCAGAGGGAATAGCATTAGTGTTCCTGACTGATGTGTCCACACCGGTCCATGCCTACGTCCAGGTTCCATTTAACACATATTTATATAATATTTATATTATATTTATATTATATTTATCCTCAGTATCTGACCCGTCCTAACTCCTCAGGGGCGGTCCTACTGTCAGTAGCTTCATTACCCAGCATGCACGTCTTTCTGCTGGGAGGAAACCCACACAAACAACAAGCAGACTGGTGCCAAAAAGGGATTGTTGTCCGTGTGAGCAGTTCACATACAGTATGTCCACGCTGTCCTGGGACACTGCGTGGTACTGGATGGTCCTTTACAGTCCTTCAGAGACAGACACCAGGTCTAGGAGCTGCAGTCCCTCTAGGACAGCTACTAAACACCATTTTACCCATGATGCCCCAGCTCCCCCTCCTCACACCAGTGGGGACACTTTGGATCATTTATTACTGGACTCTTTCTAAATGACACCGTTTCTACACTAATGATAGAAAGAGGAGTGGATGTAAACACACCTAGTGTTACCCAGAGTTCCCTCTGTTTGTCTCAGCGTGTCTCAGTGTGTCTCAGTGTGTCTCTCTGTGTGTGTCTCTGTATGTCTCAGTGTGTCTCCCTGTGTGTGTCTCTATGTCTCAGTGTGTCTCTCTGTGTGTGTCTCAGTGTGTCTCCCTGTGTGTGTCTCTGTATGTCTCAGTGTGTGTCTCTCTGTGTGTGTCTCAGCATGTCTCTGTGTGTCTCAGCATGTCTCTGTGTGTCTGTGTGTGTCTGTGTGTGTCTCTGTGTGTCTCTGTGTGTGTCACTGTGTGTCTCTGTGTGTGTCTCTGTGTGTCTGTGTGTGTCTGTGTGTGTCTCTGTGTGTCTCTGTGTGTGTCTCTGTGTGTCTCTGTGTGTGTCTCTGCGTGTCTCACTGTGTCTCTCTGTGTGTGTCTCAGCATGTCTCAGTGTGTCTCTGTGTGTGTCTCTGTATATCTCAGTGTGTCTCTCTATGTGTGTCTCTGCATGTCTCTGTATGTCTCAGTGTCTGTGTGTGTGTGTGTGTGTGTGTGTGTGTGTGTGTGTGTGTGTGTGTGTGTGTGTGTGTGTGTGTGTGTGTGTGTGTGTGTGTGTGTGTGTCTGTGTTGGTTCCTGTCACAGTTTCTGGAACAATCCGTTCTCTGTTTGTCACAATAGAGACTCTCTGTTATTATTCAGCCTCGCTCTCCCACCCGCTCTCCCTCTCTTTTATTTGTCCTTCCTTTACTCTCTCTCTCTCTTTAGTTGTTCACTAACTTTGCTGCTTACCTTCCTCCTTCCTCCTCTCTCCCTCTCCCTCTCTCTCTCTCCCCCTCTCTCTCCCCCCCTCTCTCTCTCTCTCTCTCTCTCTCTCTCTCTCTCTCTCCCCTCTCTCTCTCTCTCTCTCTCTCTCTCTTCCCCTCTCTCTCTTCCCCCTCTCTTTCTCTCTCTCTCTCTCTTTCTCTCCCTCTCCCTCTCCTCTCTCTCTCTCTCTCTCTCTCTCTCTCTCTCTCTCTCCCTCTCTCTCTCTCTCTTCCCCCTCTCTCTCTCTCTCTCTCTCTCTCTCTCTCTCTCCTCTCTCTCTCTCTGCCCCTCTCTCTCCCCCCCCTCTCTCTCTCTCTCTCTCTGCCTCTCTCTCTCTCTGCCTGCCCTCTCTCTCTCTGCCCTCTGTCCCTCTCTCTCTCCCCCTCTCTCTCTCCCTCCCCTCCCTCTGGTTCTTCAGTAACTTTGCCTCTTTTTGTTTTGAGTGACAGCTGAAGATTAAATATATAAATAACTTAGGAAATGAAATGAAACGCTGCATGTTGAATGTGTTAAAAATGGATATAATGGGTCAAGATTCTTTTCTTTTTAACGTCTTTGGTGGCGTTTTAGTGTCTTTGAGGAAGACGATGAAGAGTGTTCGGAGGTTGAAGTGATCCTAAATCACTCACACTTGATCTGAAGACTGGACCCACTTTAATATTCATCTGTGTGTACACGATGAAGATGAAGATGGAGGAGGAGAGGAAAGGGAGTGGTTGGTGTTCTGGGAGGAAAGGAAAACAGGGAGTGTTTCTTCTTCTTCATCATCTTCATCATCATCATAATCAACATCTGTTAATGGTTAAGTTTCTAATATTCAGATTCTCAGCAGACACACTCACTTCCTGCTGACGTGGTAGTATACTGTGTGTGTGTGGGTGGGTGTGTGTGTGTGTGTGTGTGTGTGTCTTTGTCATTGTTTGTGTGTGTGTGTCTGTGTCTCTGTGTGTGTGTCATTGTGTGTGTCTGTGTGTGTGTGTGCATGTCTGTGCGTGTGTGTGTTTGAAGTTTTTGTTAATATCTCGGACAGAAGCCTGTTATTTCAGTGTTCTTGAGACTCCTGTTGATATCTCAGAAGTTTGACCCTCAGTGAGACAGATTGCGTCTCTGTTTTCTGCAGGTTTTTAAGGTGGAGCGTATCTGTTTTCTGCAGGTTTTTAAGGTGGAGCGTCTCTGTTTTCTGTAGGTTTTTAAGGTGGAGCGTCTCTGTTTTCTGTAGGTTTTTAAGGTGGAGCGTCTCTGTTTTCTGCAGGTTTTTAAGGTGGAGCGTCTCTGTTTTCTGCAGGTTTTTAAGGTGGAGCGTCTCTGTTTTCTGTAGGTTTTTAAGGTGGAGCGTCTCTGTTTTCTGCAGGTTTTTAAGGTGGAGCGTCTCTGTTTTCTGCAGGTTTTTAAGGTGGAGCGTCTCTGTTTTCTGTAGGTTTTTAAGGTGGAGCGTCTCTGTTTTCTGTAGGTTTTTAAGGTGGAGCGTCTCTGTTTTCTGTAGGTTTTTAAGGTGGAGTGTCTCTGTTTTCTGCAGGTTTTTAAGGTGGAGCGTCTCTGTTTTCTGTAGGTTTTTAAGGTGGAGTGTCTCTGTTTTCTGCAGGTTTTTAAGGTGGAGCGTCTCTGTTTTCTGCAGGTTTTGTTCCTCTCAGATCAGCGTTTCTCTGCAGACTCCTCCTGCCTTTAACACTTGGATTGGTTTTGTGTTTTAGCGCTTTGAAAATCCAAATGTGTCTTCAGACAGTCACACTGTAGAGAAGTCCAGACTGTGTGTGTGTGTGTGTGTGTGTGTGTGTGTGTGTGTGTGTGTGTGTGTGTGTGTGTGTGTGTGTGTGTGTGTGTGTGTGTGTGTGTGTGTGTGTGTGTGTGTGTGTGTGTGTGTTTTTTAGTTAGTTATAGTTCCAGTAGAAGTCTTAATAAACTTTAAACAGTCTCTTAGCATCTTTTCTGAGTTTGTAACGGACATTAACAGGGTTTGAGGTAGATGAGTGTGTCTGTAAATATAGATTTATTATAAATAAATAAATCCTGACGCAGACAACACAACAGAAGCAGCTGAAGTCAGGAGGAGGAAACAGGAAACTGCTGTGATTCACTTCCTGCTGACCTGTGTGTGTGTGTGTGTGTGTGTGTGTGTGTGTGTGTGTGTGTGTGTGTGTGTGTGTGTGTGTGTGTGTGTGTGTGTGTGTGTGTGTGTGTGTGTGTGTGTGTGTGTGTGTGTGTGTGTGTAAATGGACTGTTTTTATATAGCTCTTTTCTAGTCTTAATGACTACCATGATCACCATTCACACACATTCATACACTGAGGCCGAGGCTGCTGTACAGATAAACATTCACACACATTTACACTCCGATGGGGCAGCATCGGGGGGGCAACTCAGGGTTCAGGGTCCTGCACATGGACACTTCGACATGGGACTGCAGGGCCAGGGATCGAACCACCAACCTTTTGATCGGCAGGCGACCGAGGTGTTTTAAATTTCTCCACCTAAACTTTTCATTATGGACAGAACGGGAAGTGTCTCATTAAACACATCAGAGTGAAACAACACGTTCCAACATTTTTCAGGAAATCCAGAGACATACAGTCACTACTGCACACAAACACACACACACACACACACACACACACACACACACACACACACACACACACACAGAGACAGACACACACACACTCACACGTTTTTTTCCTTTTGAAAGACCTCCACCCTTCCGCCTCAAGCCACTCCTTGTATCCTGTGTCTGTGTGTGTCTGTGTGTCTATGTGTGTCTGTGTGTGTGTGTGTGTGTGTGTGTGTGTGTGTGTGTGTTTTCCTGTGAAGGAGGACATTCAGTTCGATGTCCTCGCTATCATCAGCGTCCTCTGATTGCCGTGGCTACGTCTCAGGTCCTTAAACTGCATCCTTGTTTACTTGCTTCCCTTCCTTCGTGTCTTAGTCTGTCCCAGCGAGGAAGCATGGGGAGGCTGTGTCTCTCTGTGTGTGTGTGTGTGTGTGTATGTTTGTGCGTGTGTGTATGTTAGTGCGTGTGTGTGTGTGTGTGTTTGTGCGTGTGTGTGTATGTTAGTGCGTGTGTGTATGTTAGTGCGTGTGTGTGTGTGTGTGTGTTTCTCAGTCTGCTGACTCCAAAGGTCAGAGTTCATGATGCTGAAGAAGCTGAGAAACAATCCTGCGTCTGTATCAGTCTGATGACGTCCTGTTTCTGTGTCAGTCTGATGACATCATGTTTCTGGGTCAGTCTGATGACATCATGTTTCTGGGTCAGTCTGATGACGTCATGTTTCTGTGTCAGTCTGATGACATCATGTTTCTGTGTCAGTCTGATGACAT
Source organism: Perca flavescens (assembly GCF_004354835.1). Classification (NCBI taxonomy): domain Eukaryota; kingdom Metazoa; phylum Chordata; class Actinopteri; order Perciformes; family Percidae; genus Perca; species Perca flavescens. Next base: position 1,315,830 of record NC_041340.1, on the reverse strand, counting down.
CATGTTTCTGGGTCAGTCTGATGACATCATGTTTCTTTGTCAGTCTGATGACATCATGTTTCTGGGTCAGTCTGATGACATCATGTTTCTGGGTCAGTCTGATGACTTCATGTTTCTGTGTCAGTCTGCTGACGTCATGTTTCTGTCAGTCTGATGATGTAATGTTTCTGTGTCAGTCTGCTGGCATGTTTCTGTGTCTCCCAACACTTTCGGACACTTTTAATGCTGTGTGTGTTTGTGTGTGTGTGTGTGTGTGTGTGTGTGTGTGTGTGTGTATGTGTCTGTGTGTTTGTTTTTGTCTCTGTGTGTGTCTGTGTGTGTATGTGTCTGTGTTTGTGTCTCTGTGTGTGTGTGTCTTTGTGTTTGTGTCTCGGTGTGTGTGTGTCTTTTTCTCTTTGTGTGTCTGTGTGTGTGTTTGTCTGTGTGTGTGCGTTTGTTTGTATCTAACTGTTGTCCGTGTTGTCAGTAGTCTGATGACATCATGTTTCTGTGTCAGTCTGCTGATGTCATGTTTCTGTGTCAGTTTGATGACATCATGTGTCTGTCAGTCTGATGACGTCATGTTTCTGTGTCAGTCTGATGACATCATGTTTCTGTGTCATTTGATGACGTCATGTTTCTGTGTCATCTGATGACGTCATGTTTCTGTGTCAGTCTGATGATGTCATGTTTCTTTGTCATCTGATGACATCATGTTTCTGTGTCAGTCTGCTGAAGTCATGTTTCTGTGTTAGTCTGATGACATCATGTTTTTCAGAGTTTTTTGGCTGGGGGGGGGGGGTCAAAGGTCACAGTGATGCTTAGTTTTTACCTACTGTAGATCTCCCAACACTTTCGGACACTTTCAATTAGGGGTGGTACGGTTCATGAAAAAACCCGAACCGCTCGGTTCTCTCGTCTCGGTTCTCTCGTCTCGGTTCTCTCGTCTCGGTTCTCTAGTCTCGGTTCGCTAGTCTCGGTTCGCTAGTCTCGGTTCGCTAGTCTCGGTTCTCTAATCTCGGTTCGCTAGTCTCGGTTCGCTAGTCTCGGTTCGCTAGTCTCGGTTCTCTAGTCTCGGTTCGCTAGTCTCGGTTCTCTAGTCTCGGTTCTCTAGTCTCGGTTCGCTAGTCTCGGTTCGCTAGTCTCGGTTCGGAGCATGTGTGTACCGCACGGTTGGTCAGTCCACTGTTAATGGTCACTAACCTCTTACTGCCGTAGTGCCCACTTTCAACACCGATGTTAAAACACTTACTGGAAATGACTAGCGGGATGGGCGTGACAAACGTAACCCATGGCAGCTGATTGGACAATCGCGTCACATGGGTCTGGCTGGTCCCGAATTTCAAAACAGACTGTCATGGCGGCTCGTTCAGAATACGATCTCATATTGGACTAAAATAGTTCACCGAAACGTGTTTCTGAAAACATTTTAAGCGAGAAATAGGCCGTGCAGTTGCTGAATCTGTCTTCATTTCAGATCGACCATTTCAGATTTTGAGAGACACCGAGCCAACCGGTCCTCAAGTGGAGTAGGGTGCCGCTGCTGCAGGTCACATCCATAGACAGTATATAATGTCATGTCCATAGACAGTATATAATGTCATGTCCATAGACAGTATATAATGTCACATCCATAGACAGTATATAATGTCATGTCCATAGACAGTATATAATGTCATGTCCATAGACAGTATATAATGTCACATCCATAGACAGTATATAATGTCATGTCCATAGACAGTATATAATGTCATGTCCATAGACGGTATATAATGTCACATCCATAGACGGTATATAATGTCACATCCATAGACAGTATATAATGTCACATCCATAGACAGTATATAATGTCATGTCCATAGACAGTATATAATGTCATGTCCATAGACAGTATATAATGTCACATCCATAGACAGTATATAATGTCATGTCCATAGACAGTATATAATGTCATGTCCATAGACAGTATATAATGTCACATCCATAGACGGTATATAATGTCACATCCATAGACAGTATATAATGTCACATCCATAGACAGTATATAATGTCATGTCCATAGACAGTATATAATGTCATGTCCATAGACAGTATATAATGTCACATCCATAGACAGTATATAATGTCATGTCCATAGACAGTATATAATGTCATGTCCATAGACAGTATATAATGTCACATCCATAGACAGTATATAATGTCACATCCATAGACAGTATATAATGTCACATCCATAGACAGTATATAATGTCATGTCCATAGACAGTATATAATGTCACATCCATAGACAGTATATAATGTCATGTCCATAGACAGTATATAATGTCATGTCCATAGACAGTATATAATGTCATGTCCATAGACAGTATATAATGTCACATCCATAGACGGTATATAATGTCACATCCATAGACAGTATATAATGTCACATCCATAGACAGTATATAATGTCATGTCCATAGACAGGATATAATGTCATGTCCATAGACAGTATATAATGTCATGTCCATAGACAGTATATAATGTCATGTCCATAGACAGTATATAATGTCACGTCCATAGACAGTATATAATGTCACATCCATAGACAGTATATAATGTCACATCCATAGACGGTATATAATGTCACATCCATAGACAGTATATAATGTCACATCCATAGACAGTATATAATGTCATGTCCATAGACAGGATATAATGTCACCTGGAGGATGGACCAGCCTCGTTTGTAGTCTGGTGTGTGGGAACATTTTGGATTTCATGTTACCTATGATGAAATAAAACAATATAGAACTGCCACTGTGTGCATGTCTTGTGCAACATGCATCCAATATGCTAATTTTAGCTATATATCATATGCTGAAGTATATTCTGGAGTGTTAAAGATTAAAAGAAAAAATAACAAGAACCGTACAGAACCGAAAACCGTGATACGAACCGAACCGTGGGTTTGGTGAACCGTACCACCCCTACTTTCAATGCTGTGTGTCTCTCTCTGTGTGTTTGTGTGTTTTGTCTAACTGTTGTCTGTGTCTCTGTGTCTATTTGTGTGTCTCTGTGTGTGTGTGTCGGTGTATGTGTATGTGTTTGTGTCTCTGTGTGTGCCTGTGTGTTTGTGTGTGTATCTCTTTGTGTGTATGTGAATGTGTTTGTGTCTCTATGTATGTGCCTGTGTGTGTGTGTATGTCTCTTTGTGTGTGTGTGTGTGTGTGTGTGTGTTTGTGTGTGTGTGTGTGTGTGTGTGTGTGTCTGTGTTTATGTATGTGTGTGTGTGTTTGTGTGTCACTGTGTGTGTGTCTCTGTGTGTGTGTTTGTGCGTGTTTGTGTCTCTGTGTGTGTCTCTTTTGTGTGTGTGTGTATGTGTGTGTGTGTGTGTGTGTGTGTGTGTCTGTGTTTGTGTGTGTGTGTGTGTGTGTGTGTTTGTGTCTCACTGTGTGTGTGTGTGTGTCTGTGTCTCTGTGTGTGTGTTTGTGCGTGTTTGTGTCTCTGTGTGTGTGTGTGTGTGTGTGTGTCTCTTTGTGTGTATGTGTGTGTGTGTGTTTGTGTCTCACTGTGTGTGTGTGTGTGTGTGTCTGTGTCTCTGTATGTGTGTGTGTGTGTGTCTGTGTCTCTGTGTGTGTGTCTCTCTTTGTGTGTATGTGTGTGTGTTTGTGTCTAACTGTTGTCTTTGTCTCTGTGTCTCCAGATGGACATCTGTCCTCCGTCCCTGCTGTAGGTCAGTGATGGCCGGCGTGTTTCCTGAACGTGGTGGAGACAGAATCAGATCCCGACTCCATGTTGGTCGTCATGGCAACGCTGAACGCCAGCACGCCGGTTGAGACGCTTCTGGCAGCGATCCATCTGGAGAGGTCAGAGCTTCGACATATTTGTCTCTTCTTCAGATGTTATGGTCCTTAAATTAAGTTGCGTACAACAAAGTTTCTCGTGGGCACAATATGTGCTGTGTTAAAGCGTAACTCTCGCCAAAATGCAACTAGAGATGTTCCAGGCAGTATCGGAGCCGATACCTAAACGCTGGTATTGGTATCGGGAAGTACTGGAGTTTATGCACCGATCTGATACCACGTAATAAAGCCCTAAAGAAAATCTACATTAAAGTAGTTTATTTATGTTCTTTTTCCGTTATAACTGACTCTAGTTCTACGGCATTCATTGTTTGTGTTTCTTCATGTTTCACAAAGAGTTTAACCTGAGCCCGACCGACAACAGAGATAGAAATCATATCACATCCATACAGAGATAGTAGTATACAGCTGTTAAAACATAATAAAATATATGACACACTGGTATCGGATCGGTACTCGTTATCGGCCGATACGCAAGTTCAGGTATCGGAATCGGTATCGGGAAGCAAAAAAGTGGTATCGGGCCATCTCTAAATGCAACCTAGGGTCTTTTTGTGAATGTACTCGACTCAAACTTTCGTTTAAAAGCATATTTAGGACGGAATCGCCACTTTTAAGATTGACCGTATTTTTGTTTTTGGGTCAAATGTAGGGCTGGGGAAAAAATCGATTTGATTTAAAAATCGAGTTGGTAGGTCAAATCGATTCATATTTTCAAAAAATCGATTTTTTAGATTTTTTTTAATCCAAATACAGTATAAATAATTTGGATGTTTAACAATCTTTGTTGCACACTGCACAGTGACTTCTCACTTAGAGAAAGGGTTTGCCTTTGCAATGTTGTTCATGTTGATGCACTTTAATTAAATACAATAAATATATATTTTTAGTTTTCGCAGTTATTTTGTTTTAAATGGAAGGGGGGGGGGGGGAAATCGAATCGTTAATCGAATTGTTTATAAAAAAATCGCAGATTTTTTTAGGGAAACAAATCGCCCAGCTCTAGTCAAATTGCCTTTTGAATGGGAGTGGTAGGGGCACTTTTATACTAGCCACAAAATAGCTATTTTTAAAACCCTAAGAAGGGTTGACTCAACATGAGACTTTGCTCCAAGGATGACCAGGAGCTCTACACCTTAAGGCAAGCATTGACAACATTCTTTGTGTTCAGAGTTTACTAAAAAGGTTTTGCAGCTGTTGTTGTTTCCGCCACTACCACCTCGCCAGTCAAAACGAGTCGATATCCGAATGCGAATGAATGGACTCCATATGAGGCTCCTTTTTTCAACTACAAGGTCAATATTGTTTTTCGCTAACGACAAAACAACGACTTATCCGCATTTATATAGAACTAAGCTTTAGGAGCTTTCCGCCTTTACTCTCCTCCCTGTTACATTGCATTCGAAATCGATTGTTTTTGACTGATAAAATGGCTGCGGCCGGAAACAACAACTGCTTTTAACGTGTGAGTTGCTCAAAACCTTTTAGTAAATCTGTGTACACAAACAGTGTTGTCAATGTTTGCGTTAAGGTGTAGAGCCCCTTGTGATACTTGGGCAAAGTCTCAAGTTGTGTCGAGACTTCTTAGTGTTTTAAAAATAGCTCTTTTGTGGCTAGCATGAGAGTGCCCCTACTACTCCCATTCAAAAGGCCATTTGACCAAAAAAACGAAAAATGGTGAATCTTAAAAGTGGCGCTGCCGGCCCTAAATATTCTTTAAACAAAAGTTTGACTTGGGGACATTCACAAAAAGACCCTAGGTTTAGGGCTGGGTATCGTTCAGAATCTTTTGATCTGGTGCCAATTTTCAATACAATTTTCAATAATTAATAAAGTTGCCTTGCCTTACAAGCTCAGCCTGTCAGTCAGTCATCAGGGCAGAGAAACCACCGCTGGGCCTGCTTGTCTAAGAGGAAGTGTAACGTCAAAAGCACCGTGACCGCTTTCAGCTCGCCATTAATATCACCTCGCCATTAATATCTCCTCACCACTAATATCACCTCGCCATTAATATCACCTCGCCATTAATATCACCTCGCCATTAATATCACCTCGCCATTAATATCACCTCACCACTAATATCACCTCACCACTAATATCTCCTCACCACTAATATCTCCTCACCATTAATATCAACTCACCATTAATATCAACTCACCATTAATATCTCCTCACCATTAATATCAACTCACCATTAATATCACCTCGCCACTAATATCACCTCGCCACTAATATCACCTCACCACTAATATCTCCTCACCATTAATATCTCCTCACCATTAATATCACCTCACCATTAATATCACCTCACCATTAATATCACCTCACCACTAATATCACCTCACCACTAATATCTCCTCACCACTAATATCTCCTCACCATTAATATCTCCTCACCATTAATATCTCCTCACCATTAATATCACCTCGCCACTAATATCCTTATAAGCCACTAATATCACCCTCGCCACTAATATCACCTCGCCATTAATATCACCACCATTAATATCACCTATCATTAATATCACCTCACCACTAATATCACCTCACCATTAATATCACCTCACCATTAATATCACCCACCATTAATATCACCTCACCACTAATATCACTCTCACCATTAATATCATTAATGTCACTCACCACTAATATCACCTCACCACTAATATCACCTCACCATTAATATCACCTCACCATTAATATCACCCACCACTAATATCACCATTAATATCACCTCACCACCAATATCACCTCACCACTAATATCGCCATTAATATCACCTCACCATTAATATCATCACCTCACCATTAATATCACCACCACTAATATCACCTCACCATTAATATCACCTCACCATTAATATCACCTCACCATTAATATCACCCTCACCACTAATATCACCTCACCATTAATATCACCTCACCATTAATATCACCTCACCATTAATATCACCTCACCATTATTAATATCACCCCTCACCACTAATATCACCTCACCATTAATATCTCCTCACCACTAATATCACCTCACCACTAATATCACCATTAATATCACCTCACCACTCAATATCACCTCACCATTAGACCTCACCATTAGACCCTCCTGCAGGTCTAGACCTCCCCCTGCTGGAGTTTCCGTGTTGGTCTGCAGGTTCCAGGACACGCTCCGGGCCGAGCCGGGCCTCCTGGTGGCCCGAGACTTCACCCACCTGGACAACGACGCTTGGTCAGCCTGGGAATCACCGCCACGGACACCGAAGAGGATCCTCCGACTGGTCGGCCACATTCAGAGGACGGAGAGCCAAAGAGCCAATCAGAAAGCTGATTCTCCTGCGGACCGCTGCCAGTCTGTGTCGGCCCGGCAGTCGGCAGGTGACCACGGCATTCCATCGTTGTTGTTTTTGTTGTTGTTTATTTCAAAGCTTTGAAACCCTATTTTGGAGGATTTAAAATGCTTTTTCACGCTTTTGTGATTTATTTCAACAGGTAACTTTTGAGGCGTTGAGGAACAGTTCGCTCCAACCTCGCCCGCCATGCTGACCGATGCTGAGCGCAGCCGGCTGCCGCGCCCGTGAAGCCTGCTCCCAAACCCAGAACTGTCTCAACCGCCGCAGAGAACAGCTCCCGTCCCACTTCTGTCCCACACCAGACCCACCGCCCCAGGTCTGTTGGAACACTTCATTATAAGAATAATACATAACCCCTTATTACCTCCCTCCCCTCCCCACTACCTCCATACCTCCCTACCTTCTTCCCACCTCTTCCCTACCTTCCCTCCCACCTCCTACCTCCCTAATTCCTCCTACCTCCCTCCCTACCTCCCAATTCCCTACCTCCCTCCCTCACCTCCCCTAATTACCTCCCTACCTCCCTAATTCCCTCCCTACTTCCCTCCCTACCCCTAATTCCCCTCCCTTCCTCCCTCCCTCCCTAATTACATCCATACCTCCCTACCTTCTTCCCTACCTTCTTCCCCTACCTTCCTCCCTACCCCTAATTCCCTCCCTACCTCCCTCGCCACCTCCTTAATTCCCTACCCCTCCCTACCCCCTAATTCCTTCCCCACCTCCCTAATTACCTCCCTACCTCCTCCCTACCCCCTAATTCCTTCCCTACCTCCCTCCTTACCTCTTTAATTCCTCCCCACCTCCCAATTCCTCCCTACCTCCCTCGCTACCTCCTTAATTCCCTACCTCCCT
>NC_041340.1:1292082-1297082 GCF_004354835.1 Perca flavescens | reverse complement strand
GATTCTGATCTTATTAGGCTACAATGTGTCATTTTGTAACATTGCCACAGGATTTTTTTAATGGAATAAATGTGCCGTGGCTCAAAAAAGGTTGAAAAACACTGCTTTAATGTGTGTTAAAGTCTAGTGAGCACACCAAACTCCATTCATATTTCTGTCACTCTAACACACGTTAAAGTGACAGAAATATGAATGGAGTCTGGTTCACAGTTCTGTGATTTCAATGTGTACACCAAACTCCATTTGACTTATTTATGTTTTACTGTGTTTGTTTAGACAGCATTGTTTAGTGTCCAATATATTATGATATTAAATGTGTCTGTATGCTTCAATGAGAACGCGCTGCACTGTGATTGGTCCTCATGTGTGTGTGTTTTTCTGCCGCCGTGGTGCGTTCAGGGACCACTCTGGACCTGCTGAAGTTCCCCATCATCAACCCGACTCCGTACAGGATGTTCAGACGACAGGAGCGCCTCAACGAGGCAGACAGACAGACAGAGGACGAGATGTCCCAGGAAGAGCTGCAGAGACTCAGGGTCTTCAGCCGGAAGGGATACCTCGTGGGTAAGACAGGCAGGGAGGGGGGAGACAGGCAGGGAGGAGGGAGACAGGGGAAGGACAGACAGGCAGGGGGAGACTGACAGACAGAGAGAGGACAAGATGTCCCAGGAAGAGCTGCAGAGACTCAGGGTCTTCAGCCGGAAGGGATACCTCGTGGGTAAGACAGGCAGGGAGGGGGGAGACAGGCAGGGAGGAGGGAGACAGACAGGCAGGAGGGAGACAGACAGGCAGGGGGGAGACAGACAGGCAGGGGGGAGACAGACAGGCAGGGGGGCAACAGACAGGCAGGGGGGAGACAGACAGACAGGGGGGGACAGACAGGCAGGGGGGAGACAGACAGGCAGGAGGGAGGGAGACAGGCAGGGGGGAGACAGACAGAAGGGGGGGAGACAGACAGGTAGGGGAGACAGGCAGGCAGGAGGGAGGGAGACAGGCAGGGGAGAGACAGACACAGGAGGAGATGTCCCAGGAAGAACTGCACAGACTCAGGGTCTCCAGCAGGAAGGGATACCTCGTGGGTAAGACAGGCAGGGGGGAGGGAGACAGACAGGCAGGGGAGAGGGAGACAGGCAGACAGAGAGACACATACCCGTGCCCCGTGTCATCTTTCTCAGCCTCCAAAGTTAATGATTAATTGATTTATTAAATGACTGACTGATCTGTCGGTTGATTGATTTATCGATCTGTTGATTGATTGGTTGATCTGTTGATTGATTGATTGATTGATCTGTTGATTGATTGGTTGATCTGTTGATTGATTGATTGATCTGTTGATGGATTGGTTGATCTGTTGATTGATTGATTGATTGATTGATTGATTGATCTGTTGATTGATTGATCTGTTGATTGATTGGTTGATCTGTTGATTGATTGATTGATCTGTTGATTGATTGGTTGATCTGTTGATTGATTGATTGGTTGATCCGTTGATTGATTGATTGGTTGATCTGTTGGTTGATTGATTGATTGATCTGTTGATTGATTGGTTGATCTGTTGATTGATTGATCTGTTGATTGATTGGTTGATCTGTTGATTGATTGATCTGTTGATTGGTTGATCTGTTGATTGATTGATTGATCTGTTGATTGATTGATTGGTTGATCTGTTGATTGGTTGATTGATTGATTGGTTGATCTGTTGGTTGATCTGTTGGTTGATCGATTGATTGATTGGTTGATCTGTTGATTGATTGGTTGATCGATTGATTGATTGGTTGATCTGTTGGTTGATTGATTGGTTGATCGATTGATCGATTGATTGATTGGTTGATCTGTTGGGGTCCAGGCCGAGTGGGCAGAACCTTCCGGTCTCAGGTCCGGTCCAGACCTGATGAGATTGAGTTTGATTTCGACAGTTTGGCTTTTGGAGAAAACGAAGACGAAGAGACGACGAAGACGACAGCAGGTGAGGACCAGCTGGGACTGACTGCTGATTGGTTGGCCGGGGGCGAGGGGCGGGACCATCTGGGACTGATTGCTGATTGTTTGGCCGGGGGCGAGGGGCGGGACCATCTGGGACTGACTGCTGATTGGTTGGCCGGGGGCAGGGCCTTTTATCCTTGTATTAATAATAATAATAATATTTTAATAATAATATTTAGACTTTTTCTTGTAAAATTCCAACTTCTTTTAATTAATTAATTAATTTTTATGTTTCAGCTCCCAGCCGGTCAGCTGATGAGTTCACCTTCAACGAGCTGAAAGACGCCCACTGGCTGTACGACACACCGGGAATCATCAAGGAGCACGATGTGAGACTTCATATATTTATATTTATATAAAATCTTCAAGGAGCACGATGTGAGACTTTATATATTTATATTTATATAAAATCTTCAAGGAGCACGATGTGAGACTTTATATATTTATATTTATATAAAATCTTCAAGGAGCACGATGTGAGACTTTATATATTTATATTTATATAAAATCTTCAAGGAGCACGATGTGAGACTTTATATATTTATATTTATATTAAATCATCAAGGAGCACGATGTGAGACTTTATATATTTATATTTATATTAAATCATCAAGGAGCACGATGTGAGACTTTATATATTTATATTTATATAAAATCATCAAGGAGCACGATGTGAGACTTTATATATTTATATTTATATTAAATCATCAAGGAGCACGATGTGAGACTTTATATATTTATATTTATATAAAATCATCAAGGAGCACAATGTGAGACTTTATATATTTATATTAATATTCAATCATCAAGGAGCACGATGTGAGACTTTATATATTTATATTAATATTCAATCATCAAGGAGCACGATGTGAGACTTTATATATTTATATTTAAATATTGAAATTATACTGAAATTAGTGTAAAAACACCAGCTAGTGTGAAGCTAACGTTAGTTAATGCCAACTTTTGTGCTAGCGATGCTTCATTCCCAGCTGTCCACCTATTTTCCCTTTATGTGTTAATCACCAAAAAAATGCCACTGCGGGCATAATGTCCCAAAGTATCTGTTCAAAAAGGCTAATATCTTTCACCTGTCTTACCTGTGGGCTGGTGCCAGTGAATACTGTGGTGCTATAAGTCATACATGGAAGGGGGAGAAGTCAATGTTCCTGCCGAACTGCACAATCTGGCACAGTTTATTGTTCTTATAGTGTAATTGGTACCATGTGTTGTCCAAAACAATAATTAAATGGATCTTTGTCACTGGCATCAGTTTGTTAAGTAAAAATCACATGTATATAGTGGATAGAAAGCATTCAGTCATAGTTCTCACAGTAACACCATTTCCTGAAGGCAACATGACAGACGAGTCTTCTGCCTTCTTTGATAGGCTGTCACTCATAATGCCACGCCCCTCTGAGTTGAAGCCACGCCCCCCACGCAAAATCAGGGGGGCCGTAAGTCTCAAACCGAAAAAAAATGATCTGAAAGTGAAAAACGGATCTGAAAAAAAAAAAAAAAAAAGATTTGAAGGCGTAAAGAAAATAACTTTTGAATCTGAAAACGTGGAACTGAAAACAAATATAAAAGTGAAAAATGAAAATTTATAATTTATTCAAAATAATTCCAGAATTTAATCTATATTTTATTCAAGCTGAAAGAAGAATTGGTACACTTATTTTTAGTTTGAATACATGGTTATATTTTTTATTATATTTATTTTTTTAACCATATATATTTGTTTCAAATGAACAAAACATTTGGCCCCGATTTAGCTCCATATCTGTCTCTCTCTCTAACCTGCCTGTCGTTCCTCTAACCTGTCTGTCTAACCTGTCTGCCTGTCTGTCTGTCTTCCTGTCTCTCTAACCTGTCTGCCTGTCTGTCCGTCTCTCTAACCTGTCTGTCTGCGTTTCTGTCTAACTAACCTGTCTGTCTCTCTAACCTGTCTGTCTGTCTAACTAACCTGTCTGTCCCTCTAACCTGTCTGTCTGCCTGTCTCTCTAACCTGTCTGTCTGTCTGTCTCTCTCTAACCTGTCTGTCTGTCTCTCTCTAACCAGTTTGTCTAACTAACCTGTCTGTCTCTCTAACCTGTCTGTCCCTCTAACCTGTCCGTCCCTCTAACCTGTCTGTCTCTCTAACCTGTCTGTCTCTCTAACCTGTCTGTCTCTCTCTCTCAGATCCTGGGTCTGTTGACTGAACAGGAAGTGATGTCAGTGGTCCCGTCCCAGGCGCTGGTCCCCAGGACGTTTGTGTTGAAGCCGGGGATGAGTCTGTTCCTGGGAGCGCTCGCCAGGATCGACTTCCTGCAGGTCACCACGACAACAACAACAACAACAACAACCTGCCCAACATGCTAACATGTTATGATAAAGGATCTAACTGTAGCAGAGAAGCTTCTAGAGACTCGCTTAAAATGTCAAAGCAACAATCTGCAGAACTGGAGTCAAAACCATCAAAACCATCACAACCATTACAACCATCACAACTATCACAACTATCACAACTATCACAACCATCACAACCATTACAACCATCACAACCATCACAACCATCACAACCATCACAACCATCAAAACCATCAAAACCATTACAACCATCACCACAACCATTACAACCATCACAACCATCAAAACCATCAAAACCATCAAAACCATCACCACAACCATCAAAACCATCACAACCATCACCACAACCATCACAACCATCACAACCATCACAACCATTACAACCATTACAACCATCAAAACCATCACAACCATCACAACCATTACAACCATCACAACCATTACAACCATCACAACCATCACCACAACCATCACAACCATTATAACCATCAAAACCATCACAACCATCACCACAACCATAACCATTACAACCATCACAACCATCACAACCATCACAACCATCACCACAACCATCACAACCATTATAACCATCAAAACCATCACAACCATCACCACAACCATTACAACCATTACAACCATCACAACCATCAAAACCATCACCACAACCA
>NC_041340.1:1272082-1287082 GCF_004354835.1 Perca flavescens | reverse complement strand
ACCAGGGTTACCATGCTTACTAGGGTAACCAGGGTTACCTGTGTTACCAGGGTAACCAGGGTTGGGTACCGAGCACTGGCTCCTAATATTATATCTCCAGGAACGCAATGACTGTGTGTGTGTGTGTGTGTGTGTGTGTGTGTGTGTGTGTGTGTGTGTGTGTGTGTGTGTGTGTGTGTGTGTGTGTGTGTGTGTGTGTGTGTGTGTGTGTGTGTGTGTGTGACACTGTGGACACTGTGGACACTGTCTCCCAGCAGTCTGCAGCTAAAGACACAGCGGAGACACCGTGGACACTGGACACAAAGCTGCGTTCAATGTTGTTGTAAAGTTCCCTTCTGCCATCTAGTGGTCTAACAGCTGACTGATGAAATAACTTATTACATTTTAAATAAATCATTTCTATTTCACCAACTGTGGTTTTGTGCTCATAATAGAAGTCTTTGGTTAATAAAACATATAGATTTAAGTTAGTAGTAGTTTTTAATTCAGGAAACATTACTCAGTTAATACTTCGGTTGTGATTTTATATTATCGGTCCAAGAAGTTTGCATTACATTTCATCCTGGGGTGGGTTTTATAAAGTCTGAAATGTAACTGTAAGTGTTCTCTGGGGAACCCTGTAGTGCACATGTGTCAAACTCGAGGCCCGCGGGCCAAATCAGGCCCCTTGCAGGTTTAGATCTGGCATATATATATATATATATATATATATATATATATATATATATATATATATATAGATATATATATATATATATATATATATATATATATATATATATATATATAGGTAGGTAGGTAGGTAGATATATCAGTTTGGGTTCACGATACATTCTGGCCCTCCTAGTTGTGCGCCAAACCACAAACACAGGACAGTGTTTTTTAAAATGCAGTTACGGGACATTTAAAGCAGAATATGACAGATTTGCCGACTCTGAGACTCAGAAATTCCCCCAGAAGAAGCAGAGAGAGTTTAATATTCAGGCTGAGAAACAGAAATGTAATCATTGTCTTGATTGATTTGCTAAATTCTACGATGTCTAAGGAACTCTTTTGAGGACTTTTGTAGGGCTTCATGTCAACAAAAATGTCGGAAAAAGCAACACATTTACAAAAAGGTGACGAATGTCTGAGAAAGCCACAAAAAAGTCGGAACAGAAACAACCAAAATGAGGAACAAAGCTACCAAAATGTTTAAAAAAAAGTGACCTGCAGTAACAAAAGCATGTCAATAATCTCTCCATGTCTGGCCCTCGGTGGGATCCTCTTTTTCCAGTGTGGCCTTCTGGGAAACTGAGTTTGACCCCCCTGCTGTAGAGAGTAGAATTTAATCTTTGATTTGCTAAACTCTATGATGACTAAGGAACTTTTTTGCTGACTTTTTAGGGCTTTATGTCGACCAAACTGTTAGTGAGAAAGCTACAGGAGACACGAATTATACAGGCAAAGGTATTATTCAACGGTTTTAAAAAAATATCATGTCAAACATGTCTGGCCCTTAATGCGATTCACATTTTCCAGTGTGGCCCTCAGTGAAATTCACTTCAAAAACTATTTATTTTATGCATTTGTCAATTCTGAGATTTTTCTGGCTAAATTGCTTCCATAACGTGTCTTCTTACGGAGAATGTCCTGGCCTGAAAAACAGCCACATAAGTCGTTGGTTCAAGCAGCAATTATGACCTAGTCAGTCCTGTCTAGTCCTCTGTAGTGTTCTCTGGGGGGCCCTGTAGTGTGTTCTCTGGGGGGCCCTGTAGTGTGTTCTCTGGGGGGCCCCTGTAGTGTGTTCTGGGGGGCCCTGTAGTGTGTTCTGGGGGACCCTGGGGGGGGGACCCTGTACCCCCTGTAGTGTGTTCTGGGGGACCCTGTAGTGTGTTCTGGGGGACCCTGTAGTGTGTTCTCTGGGGGCCCTGTAGTGTGTTCTGGGGGACCCTGTAGTGTGTTCTGGGGGACCCTGTAGTGTGTTCTGGGGGGCCCTGTAGTGTGTTCTGGGGGCCCTGTAGTGTTCTCTGGGGGTGTTCTCTGGGGGACCCTGTAGTGTGTTCTGGGGGACCCTGTCTCTGGGGTGTTCTGGGGGCCCCTGTGTTCTGGGGGACCTGTGTTCTGGGGGGCCCTGTAGTGTTCTCTGGGGGGCCCTGTAGTGTGTTCTGGGGGGCCCTGTAGTGTGTTCTGGGGGACCCTGTAGTGTTCTCTGGGGGGCCCTGTAGTGTGTTCTGGGGGGCCCTGTAGTGTGTTCTGGGGGGCCCTGTAGTGTTCTCTGGGGGGCCCTGTAGTGTTCTCTGGGGGGCCCTGTACTCTGGGGCCCTGTGTGTGTTCTGGGGGGCCCTGTAGTGTGTTCCGGGGGACCCTGTCTGGGGGCCCTGTAGTGTGTTCTCCCTGTGGGTTCTGGGGGCCCTGTAGTGTGTTCTGGGGGCCCTGTAGTGTGTTCTGGGGGTGTGTGTTCTGGGGGCCCTGTAGTGTGTTCTGGGGGCCCTGTTCTCTGGGGGCCCTGTGTCTCTGGGGACCCTGTGTTCTGGGGGACCCTGTAGTGTGTTCTCCCTGGGGGGCCCTGTGGTGTTCTCTGGGGGGGCCCTGTAGTGTGTTCTCTGGGGGACCCTGTAGTGTGTTCTGGGGGACCCTGTAGTGTTCTCTGGGGGACCCTGTAGTGTGTTCTGGGGGACCCTGTAGTGTGTTCTGGGGGGCCACCTGTAGTGTGTTCTGGGGACCCTGTAGTGTGTTCTGGGGGGCCCTGTAGTGTGTTCTGGGGGGCCCTGTAGTGTGTTCTGTCTACATATTGTTTACATATTGTTTATATTTTGGTCTCTCTGTGTTGGGGGCCCTCATCATTCTCTGGGGGCAAACAAAGTTGAATTTGAAAATCTTTATTTAAAAAAAACAAAAAGCAGAACAGCATATGATCCAAACGTCCTGATATCAAACTAAAACATGGTGTTATTATTTAATCCTTAATATTGAGAATATAGTGGCACTCAGACATACGTCTAATAAGCTCATTATTGGTCTAATAAGCTCATTATTAGTCTAATAAACTCATTATTAGTCTAATAAGTTTATTAGTCTAATAAACTCATTAGTCTAATACCCTGTTCTGGGTGTGTTCTTAGGGGCCCTGTAGTGTGTTCTGGGGACCCTAGTCTAATAAGTTTCTGTCATTTGTTTACATATTGTTTATATTTTGGTCTCTCTGTGTGTTGACGTTCATCATTAATGACACAAACAAAGTTGAATTTGAAAATCTTTATTTAAAAAAAACAAAAAGCAGAACAGCATATGATCCAAACGTCCTGATATCAAACTAAAACATGGTGTTAATTTAAACTCAATTATTCAGACATCTAATAAGCTCATTATTGGTCTAATAAACTTAGTCTAATAAACTCATTAATTAAACTTTAGTCTAATAAATAAACTCATTAAATTCATTAGTCTAATAAGCTCATTATTGGTCTAATAAGCTTATTATTAGTCTAATAAACTCAGTCTAATAAACTCATTAGTCTAATAAGTTAATTAGTCTAATAAGCTCATTATTAGTCTAATAAACACAGTCTAATAAGCTCATTATTAGTCTAATAAGTTCATTGGTCTAATAAGCTTATTAATCTAATAAGCTCATTATTAGTCTAATAAGCTCATTATTAGCCTAATAATCAGTGAAATGATGAAGCAATCCTCAGAAGAATCCATCCAAACAAACTAAAGTTATGACAGAGATTTAAAAAAAAGCTAAAAGTTTAATGTGACGGCAGTAACACGAATGATGTTTACTAATATACACAGGAAACATGTAACCATGGCGACAGGAGTTGATGTTACTGATTTGAAACAGTTCGGTAGTGTCTCACGCACCCAGAGGATTCATCATCACCCAGGATCAGGGACTTTGGATTCTCCGCTGAAGGGATATTGCACTCCAATTATTTACAAAAAAAAACTGTTTTTTTAGTTATTTTCCACTCACGAAGAAGCTCGTTATTCTCCGCTGAGTCACCACAACACGACTCTACTTATAGCTTCAACTAAATGTGGGGGAAAAATTGATAAAAAGTCAAAAATATTTTTGTACAAGTTTACAGAAAAGGTCTGTCTTCAAACCGTCTTAAAGTTACAGTGAAAACAGCTGATTGTCAAAAGGCACCGAACTTAGAAGGGCTTTCCCTTCACCCTGGACCCCAATATACAGGTTTCTGTGTCTAAATATGTAGTCAGCTACCACTGGCACACACACATTATTATTATAAGTGTGTGACAACATTATGGGATGGATCCCTACAGAGATATGTATAGAGCCAGCATATCTCCACCAGACTCCATGTAAATAATCAGGACTTTTAGCGTGTATAGAGCCAACATATCTCCACCAGACTCCTTGTAAATAATCAGGACTTTTAGCGTGTATAGAGCCAACATATCTCCACCAGACTCCATGTAAATAATCAGGACTTTTAGCGTGTATAGAGCCAACATATCTCCACCAGACTCCATGTAAATAATCAAATTGGAATCAGTGGACTTTTGAACCAAGATGGCTTTTGGTAGTTTTATTTAGTTTCTGTCCACTTTGAATGAAGTGTGTTTTATAATGAAAAAGTCAGACTTTTAGCTTGGAAACAGTGGACAGATGTTTAAGATGGCTTTTTAACTAAAGGTCCTTTTATTTAATTTTGTCCACTTTATAATTGTGTGTGTGTTTGTAATGATTTTGAGTCCTGTTTATTTAACATAGAGTCCAGGATGGTAAACTAACCTATAGACAGACAGTATTTTACCACGATGATGTTTCATGTTTTGGCAAAAATCATCTTTATAAAATTTAACAAAAAGGTCCTTTCATAAAAAATTAATCTACAGAATCACATGTGTCCATGTGTGTGTGTGTGTGTGTGTGTGTTGTGTGGTGTGTGTGTGTGTGTGTGTGTGTGTGTGTGTGTGTGTGTGTGTGTGTGTGTGTGTGTGTGTGTGTGTGTGTGTGTTTTGAGACACAGTTGCATGGGAACATAGAGTCCAGGATGGTAAACTAACCTATAGACAGACAGTATTTTACCACGATGATGACGCAGCATTTTGGCACAAAATCATCAGTTTATAAAATGATCAAAGAAGCACCTTCATAAAAAATGTCTGAATCACATGATCCGTGGAAACACAAACTGTGTGTGTGTCACCACTGTGTGTGTGTGTGTGTGTATCTGTGTGTATTACTGTAGTACAGGTTGGCTGTGTGTGTGTGTGTGTGTGTATTACTGTAGTACAGGTTGGCTGTGTGTGTGTGTATTACGGTGTATTACTGTGTATTACTGTAGTACAGGTTGGCTCTGTGTGTGTGTGTGTGTGTGTATTACTGTGTATTACTGTAGTACAGGTTGGCTCTGTGTGTGTGTGTGTGTGTTTACTGTGTATTACTGTAGTACAGGTTGGCTGTGTGTGTGTGTGTGTGTATTACTGTGTATTACTGTAGTACAGGTTGGCTCTGTGTGTGTGTGTGTGTGTATTACTGTGTATTACTGTGTATTACTGTAGTACAGGTTGGCTCTGTGTGTGTGTGTGTGTGTATTACTGTGTATTACGGTGTATTACTGTGTATTACTGTAGTACAAGTTGGCTGTGTGTGTGTGTGTGTGTGTGTGTGTGTGTGTGTGTGTATTACTGTGTATTACTGTGTATTACTGTAGTACAGGTTGGCTCTGTGTGTGTGTGTGTGTATTACTGTGTATTACGGTGTATTACTGTGTATTACTGTAGTACAGGTTGGCTGTGTGTGTGTGTGTGTGTGTGTGTGTGTGTGTGTGTGTGTGTGTGTGTGTGTACTGTGTATTACTGTGTATTACTGTAGTACAGGTTGGCCAGGTGGCGGTTAAGATGGCGCCTGTACTCGGCCTCCAGCAGGAAGGTGCGATCACAGAAGATGCAGCGGAGGGTCTTGAGCTGGGTGGGGGTGGGGATCTCCTGGGTGGGGGTCTCGGGGTCGTTGGCCGCCTTCCCCCCGTTGGTGGCGTTGCTGTGGAGACCGGAGTCGTCGCTGCCCTCGGAGGCGCTGTCGCTGATGTCACTTCCTGCTTCCTGGCTGCTGTGGACGCCCTCGTCGTCCTCCATGTTGCTCCGCCGGGCTGCAGAACAGTTACAACACATTTGTTTGTGTCACTTTTTCTGACATTTGTCACTTTTTCTGACATTTTTGCCACTTTTTCTGACATTTGTCACTTTTTCTGACATTTTTGCCACTTTTTCAAACATTTTTGCCACTTTTTCTGACATTTGCCACTTTTTCTGACATTTTTGCCACTTTTCTGACATTTTTGCCACTTTTTCCGACATTTTTGCCACTTTTTCTGACATTTTTCCACTTTTCTGACATTTTTGCCACTTTTTCCGACATTTTTGCCACTTTTTCTGACATTTGTCACCTTTTCTGACATTTTTGCCACTTTTTCAAACATTTTTGCCACTTTTTCTGACATTTGCCACTTTTTCTGACATTTTTGCCACTTCTTCTGACATTTGTCACTTTTTCAAACATTTTTGCCACTTTTTCGCCAATTTTTCTGACATTTTTGTTTCCGACATTATTGTAATTTAAAAGGTAAAATAAAGATATTTGACTTTTTGGATTAAATAAAAGCATGTTAATAAAGTAAAAATGTGTGGCCCTTGATGTGATTCTTATTTTCCTCTGGGAAGTTGAGTTTGACCCCCCTGGTGAAGGGAACAGCCACGTTTTCTACTACGTATTTATGGCCGTGTATCGGATGGTGCAGCACAGGTCTCGTACCGACAGGAAGCCGAGGACTCACCTGAGCTGCAGGAGGGATCCTCCATCTTCTCTGCGATCAGGTTGGTTGTCTGAGTCGTTACATCTGCGGACGCTGCCTCCTCCTCCTTCTTCTTCATCTTCTTCTTCTTCTGCGCTGAACTGTTTCCTGTCGTGGTCAGTGTCCGTTTGTTCGGAGCGTCCGTGAGATCGACTGTTGCCCGACGTCTTCTCATCTGTAACTGGTTCCAGACACACAAATGTTGAAAAGAGCGACAAAAAAACCCAGCAAAATAAACACCACAAATATCTGAAAACAAACAAACAGAAACGTCGGGAAAAACCCGACAAAACCATCGGAAAAAACCTGAGGAAAACATTGTGAAAAAGTGAGGAGACAGAGCGAGCGACAAAAAAAAATAGTCAACAAAAAAAAAAAAAAACATAAGAACAACAAAAAATTGGAAGAACCAAAAACATTGAAAAACAAAAACATTGGAAAAACCCGCCAAAAACCGCCAAAAACCCGCCAAAAACATTGGAAAAATCCGCCAAAAACAACGGAAAAACCCACCAAAAACCCGCCAAAAACATTGGAAAAACCCGCCAAAAACATCGGAAAAACCCGCCAAAACATCGGAAAAACCCGCCAAAAACATTGGAAAAACCAAAAACATCGGAAAAACCCGCCAAAACAACGGAAAAACCCGCCAAAAACATTGGAAAATATCTGCCAAAAAACGTTGGAAAAACCTACCAAATACGTCAGAAAAAAAGCAACAAAACCATTGGAAAAAATCCGAATTAAAACATTGTGAAAAAGTGAGAAACATAAGAGAGACAGAACAGCTAAATACACACCACAAACACCAGAAAAAAGTGAGAAACAGGAGGAAGTGTAAAACGTGGAGGTTGGTACCTGAGCTGCAGGAGGGATCCTCCATCTTCCCCGAGGTCATGTTGGTCGTCTGAGTCGTTACATCTGTGGATGCCGCCTCCTTCTTCATCTTCTTCTTCTTCATCGCCGAACTGGTTCTCGTCGTGGTTAGCGTCCGTTTGTCTGGCGCTGGAGCGTCTCTCTCGCCCAACGTCTTCTCTTCTGTAACAGAGGCACAAAGATGATGAAAAAAAGAGACAAAAATTTCTAAATAGCACAAAAAACCCAGCCTAGAAATCTAGACCACCCTAGCGGCAGCAAATGTAATCTGCAGCCAGGGTCAGTCTAGTAACTCCCAGTTGGCTTACGAGCTGGAAAAAACTAATTCTAGTGAAAAACCAAACTCTGGCCGGGCCAATCACATCGTCTATAGAGTGGGTGGGCGGGGCTTATGGCTGCTGCTGGTGAACAGAGGTCTTCTGGAAGACTTGGAGTTCAGCTTTTCTTTGAGAAAAGAACAAAGAAGGGCTCTGAAGTCATTCTTAAAAAAGGAAGATGTGTTGGGAGTTTAAAGTTTAATCTACCAGCTAGCGCTGCTCTGATTGGTTGGAGCGCTATCCTATTGGTGCAGAGGGGAATTTGAAAGACAACCGTTTGTCCCGCCCCTCGGATTGAGCCCTGACCAATGGGGAGCTCCCAGACCCAACATCTGGATGTGAGTCTGGATTTCCAGGCTACAAAAAAAACCCAAACATGTTGAGAAAGGTGTGGACTCACCTGAGCTGCAGGCAGAGGAAACTTCCATCTTCTCCGAGAGTTTAACTTCCATCTTCTCCGAGAGTTTAACTTCCATCTTCTCCGAGAGTTTAACTTCCATCTTCTCCGAGAGTTTAACTTCCATCTTCTCCGAGAGTTTAACTTCCATCTTCTCCGAGAGTTTAACTTCCATCTTCTCCGAGAGTTTAACTTCCATCTTCTCCGAGAGTTTGAGGGGCTCCGTAGCTTTCTTTCTGGCGCTACGGGTTTTCTTCGGCTTCGCCGGACTCGGAGAAGGAGAAGGAGGAGAAGAATCCTGAATCTTGTTTGGGTCTTTCTCAGCGGGAACTTTCAGCCGTCTGGCCTTCGGCGGAGTCTCGGCCGAAGACTTCTGGGAAAGATCGAGAGCTTCTGTCGCTTTCCGCTTCGCAGCTTTTTCCTTTGGCCGTTTCTGCAGAGATTCTGGTTTCTGGAGAGAGTCTGGTTTCTGTAGAGAGTCTGGTTTCTGGAGAGAGTCTGGTTTCTGGAGAGAGTCTGGTTTCTGGAGAGAGTCTGGTTTCTGGAGAGAGTCTGGTTTCTGGAGAGATTCTGGTTTCTGGAGAGAGTCTGGTTTCCGCAGAGAGTCTGGTTTCTGCAGAGAGTCTGGTTTCTGCAGAGAGTCTGGTTTCTGCAGAGAGTCTGGTTTTTGCGGTGCATTGGGTTTCTGGAGAGAGTCTAGTTTCTGGAGAGAGTCTAGTTTCTGGAGAGAGTCTGGTTTCCGGAGAGAGTCTGGTTTCTGCAGAGGGTCTGGTTTTTGCGGTGCATTGGGTTTCTGGAGAGAGTCTAGTTTCTGTAGAGAGTCTGGTTTCTGCAGTGAATCAGGTTTCTGCAGAGAGTCTAGTTTCTGGAGAGAGTCTGGTTTCTGCGGAGCCTCTTCTTCGATACGTTGTGCAGTTTTCTCCGACTTCTTGTCCCCAGACTTCCTCGGCTTGTTGAGGCTTTTGTTCTCCTTCCCGCTGCTGTCGTTCTTCTTCGGTTCCTTCTCGGGCTTCGTCTTTTTCTCTTCTTTCTGACCGGAGTTCCTTTGCTCCTCTGATCTCCTCCGCTGGCTTTTCTCCACCTCCGTTCGCCCCTTCTCTGATTCTTCCGTTTTCTTGACTCGTCTCTTCACCTTCTCCGTGGTCACGTTCCCCGTCTCCGTCTCTGGAAGGTTCCCGTACGTCTTCTTCTGCCTCGTTGGGACTTTCTTCTCCGGTTCCACTTTAACTTTCTGAAGCGTCTCTCTCTCGCCGGTGGATTTCCGCGGAGCTCTGTCCGGCGCCTGGCTCTGCGTCTCCGTTTCGGCGCCGCTCAGCCGGCCGCTCTTTCTGATCGACAGGTTGATCGGACTCGAGTCCAAACTGTCGTCTTCGTCCACGTCAGAGTCCTCCGCGTAGCGCTGAGAGATTAGGGACAAACACATCAAGGATTATTTAACACCATTACTCTCTGGGTTTAGGAAAGATGGTGCTATTACTGGACTCAAAGGAAGACACAAAAGGACCAAAAAAAACAGACAAAAACGTCAGAAAAAAAAGAAGACAAAAACATCAGATAAAAAACCAAAACGCCAGAAAAAAACATCCCTGTTAACTAATATGCCGTTAACGTCCCTCTTACCCACACAACATAAACTGAAGGGTAGTTTCCTCCGTGTACTTCCCCTAACGTCTCGGTAATATGTCCCAGTAATGTCCCGGTTAGGGATCGACCAATATGGATCTTTTTAGTGCCGATACCGATTTATTTTCATCAGTCTTGGCTGATGACCGATAACAGCTGCCGATTTTTCTTGAGCCAATATTTGGAGCTGATGCTGCTTTTGCTCCCTCAATTTACATCATAAAAATGTAAACCCTGCCACACTGGATTAGTTTTC
Organism: Perca flavescens; assembly: GCF_004354835.1. Classification (NCBI taxonomy): domain Eukaryota; kingdom Metazoa; phylum Chordata; class Actinopteri; order Perciformes; family Percidae; genus Perca; species Perca flavescens. The sequence continues at coordinate 1,276,804 of NC_041340.1, read as the reverse complement.
AGAATCTGCTCTGCCATTTCTTTATAAATAATAACCAAAAACACAGATCAGTGTCACTTCTGCAATCATCTGACATTCATGTATCGCCCAGATTATGTGTGCAGTGTGCATCATATGGACGAGTGCAGCATCTCCAGCTACACAGAGCTACCTGTGGACGCCTGGCTGGAAATAATGCTGGAAAAAAAACTATCGGCGAAAGCAGCAGCCGCGTATCGGCCGATGCTGATATGTACGTAAAAATTAGGGCTGCTCCCTCTTAGTGGATTAGTCGACTAATCGGTGGTTTTGGTCTTAGTCAACTTAGATCTCTTTAGTCCATTAGTCATGTCTGATGCTGTTTTCATGCTGAATGACTTATTTCCAAGAAACGTACGAGAACATCTCTGGTAAACACAAGAATTAAAGTGGTGCTTTAACACGACTCTTAGTGGAGAAACTCAGATTTACAGATCTGTCGATTAAATCAACTAATCGATTAGTCGGTACAACTGAAGTTTTTTTTTAATTTTTTTTTTATCTTTATTTATAATTTGATACATACTGTGTACATATACTTATATTGTTTATACCTATACTTATATTAATATTCCATTTAGAGAATGTGTGATGTCTACCAACAACACCAAAACAAATTCCTTGTAGGCCTATGTGTTAAAAAACATACTTGGCAATAAAACCCTTTCTGATTGAGTGTTAGTCGACTAAGAAGTTCTTCAGCCGAGCACAGCCCTATAGTAAAAACCCCAAACATCGGCCCGATCTATCGGCCATCCGATAACATCGGTCTGTCACTGGTCCCGGTAACTTACCTCTCCACCGGAGGAATCACTGGCATTGCGCTCTAGTTTCCTCCGTCTATATATGTCTCAGTAATATCTCCCAGTAATATCTCTCAGTAATATGTCTCAGTAATATCTCCCAGTAGTATGTCTCAGTAGTATGTCTCCCAGTAATATGTCTCAGTAATATCTCCCAGTAGTATGTCTCAGTAGTATGTCTCCCAGTAATATGTCTCAGTAATATCTCCCAGTAATATCTCCCAGTAATATCTCCCAGTAATATCTCCCAGTAACTTACCTCTCCACCGGAGGACTCGCTGGCCTTGCTCTCTGCGAAGGTGTCCTCGGCTCCGTCGGAGCTCTCTGGTTTCTTGACCCGGAGCCTGACCTTGGAGATGTCCACGGCGGCCACGCTGCAGCCGGCGTGCCGGGACTTGATGTGGTACTGCAGGTTGCACTTCTTGGAGGCCGCGTACTTGCAGAGCGGACACAGGAACTGGCGAGGGTTCAGGTGCAGCTCCACGTGCTTCTTGAAGTTACTGCGATCGGCCGTCTTGTACTCGCAGTACGGACACGACAGGGGTTTGGGCCCGTTGTGCACCTGTTGGGGGTCAAATGCAAGACTTTTTAAGACCTTTTTAAGACCATTATGTATACAATTTAAAGCGCCCATATTATGCTCATTTCCAGGTTCATAATTGTATTTTAAGGTTGTACCAGAATAGGTTTACATGGCTTAATTATCAAAAAACACCATATTGTTGTTGTACTGCACAGCTCTCTCTCACTGCTGCAGATCCTCTTTTCAACTGGTTTCTGTTTTAGCTACAGAGTGAGACCTCTTTTCATCTTCTGCTTCTGTACTATCTTTGATTGCACTCGCACATGCTCAGTAGCTCAGATCGTAGATCATGTCAGCTAGCTAACTCTAGAGACAGTAAAAGAAAGGCTGTTTCTCCAACTTTGGTCAGTTCCAAGGCAGGATCAGCTGGGAGACTTCTTCTAAACCAGGGAGCACATGGAAGTAGTTCTTCTGGAGATTATGGTGAACTAGTGTGTGTTGTAGCAGTGCTTTGCTATTGAGACTCGGCTCGGACTGTGACGTCACAGTCCGAGCCGATTTTGACCAGCTCACATTCAAAAACCGTATCTCACTCAGAGCACCATGGATGGATTCTTTTCAAAGTTTGTATGTGTGTGTGGAAGCACCAGAGACACAAAATAACACCCCAAATCCCAGAAAAAGTGTTTTTTTCATAATATGGGCACTTTAAGACCTTTATCACAACATCAACTAACCTGAAATTCAAGCCAAGTATCCCTAAATGTGCACTTCGCTTGGTCTCATTTGTAGTCGTAATACAGCAAAATTATATTTGTTCAAGTGAAAGAAAGAACTAAAGAAGAGCATTAGAGTAGTGTTGCAAACATGTTGGGGTGGGGGCAGGGGTCACAGGTTTTATCACCTACGACAGGGATCCTCAACAAGGGGTCCGGGACCCTTAGGGGGTCCTCAGAGTCAATTCCTCCAAATCGTTAATTTTTGAAAGTTATTTAAAAAATGTAAAAAGTCTTAACATCAATCCCCACTGCTTACTGGCCTGTAGCCAAGGTAGTCACTAAGGCCATCCACAGAGGAGTGCCACATGTATGTTTAACATTTAATCACAATTTATAAAATCAAGCCCACAATTATTAGGCTATTTGAATAGCTAATAGCAATAGCAACATTGGACACTGGGTCAGCAATGTTGACATATCTAATGGAGTTAACCAGCTTTTGGACACAGTCATTTCCCACCTCTTTCATGTTGTAGTGATCACAATATAATTTACTCTATCAGCAAAAAGGGTATATATAAAGACTTCAGGCCACCCTACATGTTATTGTAGGCCCAGTTTAATATGCAACTTAATTCTATACAATATACAACATATGTAGAAGGGGGTCCCTGCTCCATTTCTCTTTCAGAAAAGGGGTCCTTGGCCTAAAAAACATTGAAGACCCCTGACCTACGATATTACACGGTTTCACCAAGTCAAATGTAAGACTGGTTAACCCTTCTGTTGTTTTTCGGGGCAAATTAGACCCAGTTTCAAAAGAAGAGCATTAGAAGTAGCGCTGCATGGAAATGAAAATTAAGACATGTTTAAAATGATGTGAGTCCTAGAACACAATATTTGGGCGAATTTAAGACTTTAAAAAAAAGGAGAATTCATTCAAAATGACCCTAGGGGTTAATAAGAGATGTGTAGCCACTCTGTCGTTCTCTGGGACATGTCTTCGTGCTAATCCAATGTGTTTGTAGCTTGAAACCACTGAGACTAGGTTCAGTATTGAAGTCCTGATTATGTAACAGTTGATGGAGCATTTATTGAAGTTAAAAATAGCTTTAACTGTGAAGGTGTTCTTATTCAGAACACGAAAGAAAAAGAGTTTATCTGCTAAATGTAAATGTTCAAGATAAAGTTTTTTTTAGATGGATGTTTGGTTAACGCTGGCCTTACCTGCCGGGCGTGGCGCGTCACCTCGTGCTGATTGGCTGCCAGGTAGTTACAGCTCTCACACTTGAAAGGCCGCTCACCTGCACACAGGAAGTAACGGAGTTAGACCTTAGAGGCTGCAGGAGATCATGTGATGGGGGGAACTCATGCTGCAGTTAGAGACACACACACACACACACACACACACACACACACACACACACACACACACACACACACACAGACACACACAGACACACACACACACACAGAGACACACACACACACACACACACACACACACACACACACACACACACACACACACACACACACACGCACACACACACACACAGAGTCACACACACACACACACACACACACACACACACACGCACACAGAGACACAGACAAACACACGCACACACGCACACAGAGACACAGACAAACACACACAGACACACAAACAGAGACACAGACAAACACACACAGAGTAAGACACACACACACACACACACACACAAAACACAGAGACACACACACACACACACACACACACACACACAGACACACACACACACACACACAGACACACAAAAATGCAGGAAGCTTCATTTCTATCCCAACAGATGAGCCTGGAAACACAGTGCTCTGATTGGTTCTTTGTGCAGGTGAGAGGTTTCCAGACTTATCTGCTTCAGACACACAACACAGGAAGTGACAACACAGGAAGTGACAACACAGGTAGACACAACACAGGAAGTCAGAACTTCTCCAGCGTATCTTTACCATGTTAGTCCAACATCGACTGCTCCGGTGAGAGCAACAAACACAACACATGTTTACAGTCAGAGAGGAGAAGAAGAATCAGACATCATCAGTATCTCCACGACAGTAAAGGCTGATCCATATGAGGCTGGTTACTGTAAGTAGGGTTGACTTATTATTATTATTACTAATTCTATTTCTTCCATTTCTTATACTTGATGTATATGTGTTCTCCTGTGTCTGTTAATGTGTAGAAGGCTGTCCTGTTTCTCCTGTGTCTGTTAATGTGTAGAAGGCTGTCCTGTTTCTCCTGTGTCTGTTAATGTGTAGAAGGCTGTCCTGTTTCTCCTGTGTCTGTTAATGTGTAGAGGGCTGTCCTGTTTCTCCTGTGTTTGTTAATGTGTAGAAGGCTGTCCTGTTTCTCCTGTGTCTGTTAATGTGTAGAAGGCTGTCCTGTTTCTCCTGTGTCTGTTAATGTGTAGAAGGCTGTCCTGTTTCTCCTGTGTCTGTTAATGTGTAGAAGGCTGTCCTGTTTCTCCTGTGTTTGTTAATGTGTAGAAGGCTGTCCTGTTTCTCCTGTGTTTGTTAATGTGTAGAAGGCTGTCCTGTTTCTCCTGTGTCTGTTAATGTGTAGAAGGCTGTCCTGTTTCTCCTGTGTCTGTTAATGTGTCCTGTTTCTCCTGGCTGT
>NC_041340.1:1257082-1267082 GCF_004354835.1 Perca flavescens | reverse complement strand
AGCTTTGTCTTCTTCATCATCATCATCGTCGTCGTCTCCATCGCTATCTTCACCGTCCTCGGCGCCGTTGCCAACGACGACGGCGACGATGTTCGGGCCGGGAGACTCGGGGTACTCGATGATGCACACCTCTCGGTAGTTCTGGTTGTCGTAGCTGTACCTGGAATACAGTACAGACGTCAAGAGGTCAGACAGACAGGCAGACAGACAGGCAGACAGAGGGACTTCGGCTCAGACAATTCTTCTAAGAGTCTGACAACATTATGGGATGGATCCCTACAGAGATAGACCTTTTAGTTAAAGAGTAAGATCCTTTTAGTTTAACATGAAACAACCCCGAAATCACCATCACCAAACTCCACCAGACTCCATGTAAATAATCAGGACTTTTATCATCGTAAAACACACTTCATTCAAAGTGGACAGAAACTAAATAAAACTACCAAAAGCCGTCTTGGTTCATCTTTCCACTGTTCCAACAATCACCACTCTGGTTTGGTTGAAATAAACCCTTAATTCAACCATTTACATGTGGAAATATGCTGGCTCTATACACGCTAAAAGTCCTGATTATTTACATGGAGTCTGGTGGAGATATGCTGGCTCTATACACGCAAAAAGTCCTGATTATTTGCATGGAGTCTGGTGGAGATATGCTGGCTCTATACACGCTAAAAGTCCTGATTATTTACATGGAGTCTGGTGGAGATATGCTGGCTCTATACACGCTAAAAGTCCTGATTATTTACATGGAGTCTGGTGGAGATATGCTGGCTCTATACACGCTAAAAAGTCCTGATTATTTACATGGAGTCTGGTGGAGATATGCTGGCTCTATACACGCTAAAAGTCCTGATTATTTACATGGAGTCTGGTGGAGATATGCTGGCTCTATACACGCTAAAAGTCCTGATTATTTACATGGAGTCTGGTGGAGATATGCTGGCTCTATACACGCTTAAAGTCCTGATTATTTACATGGAGTCTGGTGGAGATATGCTGGCTCTATACACGCTAAAAAGTCCTGATTATTTACATGGAGTCTGGTGGAGATATGCTGGCTCTATACACGCTAAAAGTCCTGATTATTTACATGGAGTCTGGTGGAGATATGCTGGCTCTATACACGCTAAAAGTCCTGATTATTTACATGGAGTCTGGTGGAGATATGCTGGCTCTATACACGCTTAAAGTCCTGATTATTTACATGGAGTCTGGTGGAGATATGCTGGCTCTATACACGCTAAAAGTCCTGATTATTTACATGGAGTCTGGTGGAGATATGCTGGCTCTATACACGCTAAAAGTCCTGATTATTTACATGGAGTCTGGTGGAGATATGCTGGCTCTATACACGCTAAAAGTCCTGATTATTTACATGGAGTCTGGTGGAGATATGCTGGCTCTATACACGCTAAAAGTCCTGATTATTTACATGGAGTCTGGTGGAGATATGCTGGCTCTATACACGCTAAAAGTCCTGATTATTTACATGGAGTCTGGTGGAGATATGCTGGCTCTATACACGCTAAAAGTCCTGATTATTTACATGGAGTCTGGTGGAGATATGCTGGCTCTATACACGCTAAAAGTCCTGATTATTTACATGGAGTCTGGTGTAACACAGATGGACTCGCTGACTACTGACCTGATGATGTTCTCCTCCTCCTCCTCCTCGCTGTCTGAGTAGCTGCATCCCACCGTCTTCAGCTCCATCATCTCCTTCTCGTCCGCTGCGCTGCCGTCACCGCCGGCGCCCTCGGTTGCCGCCACGTTGGCCAGCATCACCAGCTGAGGGGCGGGCAGCGCGTCGCTGGGCGCCTCCTCCAGAGGAACGCCAGCAGGGAAGGAGAACACGGTCTGAGCGGCCATGTTGGGTTCGGCTCTGGAGGGGTGACAACACAGAGGAACAGTTATAGTTAATCACACACACACAAAGACACACAAAGACAAACACACACACACACAGAGACAGACACACACACAAAGACATGCAGACACACACACACACACACACACACACACACAAAAGACACAAAGACAAAGACACACACACACACACACACAGAGACAGACACACACACAAAGACATGCAGACACACACACACACACACAGACACACACACAGACACAGTCAAAGACATGCAGACACATACACACACACACACACACACACACACACACACACACACAGTCAAAGACATGCAGACACATACACACACACACACAGTCAAAGACATGCAGACACATACACACACACACACAGTCAAAGACATGCAGACACATACACACACACACACACACACACACACACACACACACACACAGTCAAAGACATGCAGACACATACACACACACAGTCAAAGACATGCAGACACATACATATACACACACACACACACACACACACACACACACACACACACACACACAGACACATGTTTGGACAGCAATCTAAATGTGTAGTCAGTACTTTCATGGTATAAACTCACTAACAGACAGAAATGGCTTTTAAAATAAGGAAAGAACCATTTATCAGTATTCATATGTATATATTCTGTATGTATTAAACTCCTAGTGTTACATTATAATGTGTAACAACACACACACACACACACACACACACACACACACACACACACACACACACACACACACACACACACACACACACACACACACACACACACACACACACACACACACACACACACACACACACACACACACACACACACACACACACACACACACACACACACACACACACACACACACACACAATGTGTTGGTGGCTGTCGGCCATTTTGAAACAGCACCACAGCTCAGTCGACAGCGCCATAAGGAGAGAAGACCCGTTCAGAAGTCCCTCTGGAAAACAGCCACTTTAACAGACCACACTGCAGACACCGTCAGAGACATTTAACACACATTTCTAGTTTTAGATCGAACATATATGAAGATATTTACAGAAAGTTTTCAAGATACAAAAAGACTTTCTACACAGGAAGTCAAGAAACGCTCAAATCACCCGGATAACACGTACGTGATTAACTCTTAAACACAGTTAAACTTGAATAGAGGTTTGGTGTAGGCGAGCTAAAAGTAAAGGGAGATACTTTGCAGTAAAGTTGCGAATATATACACTTAATATAAAGTCAGTGTAGTTGATCTAAAGTTATATAAAGTCGTGGTTTGTATCGATTCAGTCACATTCAAATTTTCGTCGCTATTTTTTTAACGTTTTGACTTTTTCTTCTACGTTTTTTTTGTTTTATTTTAGGCGTTTGTTGTTTTTTCGACGTTTTATTTGATGTAAAGTTATATCAAGTCAGTGTAGTTGATATAAAAGTTATTTAAAGTCATGGTTGTGATGCAAAGAGCTAAAGCAAAACTTAACCTTAGTTTGCGGAAGTTAGCTAGAAGTCGATTAAAATATAGTTTAAGTGAGTTTAAAGTACTAAAAGGAGTGTTTTTCGGCGGTTAGGTTAAATTAAAGAGCCGTAGGGATGTGTTAAGAGTGTCGGAATTTGTTTGAAACTGTAAAATTACTAATATTCATACACCCACCAGACTCCATGTAAATAATAAGCACTTTTATCATCGTAAAACACAGTTCATTCAAAGTAGACAGAAACTAAATAAAACAATCAAAAGCCGTCTTGGTTCATCTTTCCACTGTTCCAACAATCACCACTCTGGTTTGGTTGAAATAAACCCTTAATTCACCCATTTACATGTGGAGATATGCTGGCTCTATACATGCTAAAAGTCCTGATTATTTACATGGAGTCTGGTGGAGATATGCTGACTCTATACACGCTAAAAGTCCTGATTATTTACATGGAGTCTGGTGGAGATATGCTGACTCTATACACGCTAAAAGTCCTGATTATTTACAAGGAGTCTGATGGAGATATGCTGGCTTTATACATGCTAAAAGTCCTGATTATTTACATGGAGTCTGGTCGACGGGAAGACGACACAAGGGTTGAGCAAAACTTAACGTAAGTTTGCGGAAGAAGCGTTAAGTTAGCTAGAAGTCGAATTTTAAAAAAGCGACATTTTGATTTAGATAGTTTAAGTGAGTTTACAGTACTAACGGATGTTTTTCGGCGGTTAGGTTTAAAAAGAAGAGCCGTTGGGATGTGTTAGTGTGTCGGGAGTGTTAGCCATGGTGCTGATCAGCCCCGGACAGCGCCTTCTTCACCGACTCCATTTTACTCCAAACTGCCAACAACTTTCCAGTTGTTCTGCTCCGACTTTCAGCCGCCAACAGCTGCACTTTCAGCCCGACATTTAGTACCGAAAAGCGGGGGGAAACTCACCGGCTCTTCGCTTCCACACTTTACTCCACTTTGTCTTCACTTCTTTCCAGCTTTAGAAGTTATTTTTTTTTCCTTCTTCGACGAACGCGAACGCAGAAAGAAAAGTGGACAAGAAGTTTCCGCACATTCCTCCACATTGACGCACGGTGGGTGACGTCAGCACGTCGCTCTGGTTTGTTTTATCAGTGGCATTATAAATCCGACCTTCATTGTTACCGGAATAAGTATTAAAAGTCATAAATGTAAAAAAAAAAAACATACAATGAAATATACTTCACGCGGGGGAAATTTGTTCGGAACTCCTATTTTATTATATATTCATTTGGGTGAAAAAAAACCATCACCAAACTCCACCAGACTCCATGTAAATAATCAGGACTTTTATCATCGTAAAACACACTTCATTCGTGGACAGAAACTAAATAAAACTATCAAAAGCCGTCTTGGTTCATCTTTCCACTGTTCCAACAATCACCACTCTGGTTTGGTTGAAATAAACCCTTAATTCACTCATTTACATGTGTCCTGATTATTTACATGGAGTCTGGTGGAGATATGCTGGCTCTATACACGCTAAAAGTCCTGATTATTTACATGGAGTCTGGTGGAGATATGCTGGCTCTATACACGCTAAAAGTCCTGATTATTTACATGGAGTCTGGTGGAGATATGCTGGCTCTATACACGCTAAAAGTCCTGATTATTTACATGGAATCTGGTGGAGATATGCTGGCTCTATACACGCTAAAAGTAGTGATTATTTACATGGAGTCTGGTGGAGATATGCTGGCTCTATACACGCTAAAAATCCTGATTATTTACATGGAGTCTGGTGGAGATATGCTGGCTCTATACATGCTAAAAGTCCCGATTATTTACATGGAGTCTGGTGGAGATATGCTGGCTCTATACACGCTAAAAGTCCCGATTATTTACATGGAGTCTGGTGGAGATATGCTGGCTCTATACACGCTAAAAGTTTGGTGATAAAGTTTCGATCGGTATTTTTAGATCTGGTTGAGGGAATAATCAATACATAAATAAATAATACTGTATTAAATTATCTTTTTCTTTTCTTCTATTAATAAAAAACAAGTCCAACACAGATGGAATCACATTAAAATGAGAAAAGTTTAAACGTAGTTTCTAGTTTTAACCTTTACTTTGTATTCGACTGTAAACATTATTAGACACTTAGAGCCCATCTTGCAGGTTTTTTTTTCTAACGTACCCATTAATCAACAGTGGTGGTTAACCTGCAACATTTCCAGTTGGTCTTCTTTAAAGTGATCTCCATGACAACTGCCGAGGAAGAAATCGATAAATGGTTGAAAGCTCTGGAGAAACCTTTTTTTTTAATGTACATGCACATAAAGAACCGAAATTAACAAAACTACACAAACATGTTAAAATTAATAAACATATTTAAAAATGTTTTCCTGATTCCTAATCAGATAGTAATTAAATTAATGTGTGTGTGTGTGTGTGTGTGTGTGTGTGTGTGTGTGTGTGTATCTCTGTGTGTGTGTGTGCGTGTGTCTGTGAGTGTGTCTGTGTGTGTCTCTGTGTGTGTGTGTGTGTGTGTGTGTGTCTGTGAGTGTGTGTGCGTGTGTCTGTGGAGTGTGTCTGTGTGTCTCTGTGTGTGTGTGTGTGTGTGTGTCTGTGAGTGTGTGTGCGTGTGTGTCTGTGAGTGTGTCTGTGTGTGTCTCTGTGTGTGTGTGTGTGTGTGTGTGTGTGTGTGTGTGTGTGTGTGTGTGTGTGTGTGTGTGTCTGTGTGTGTGTGTGTGTCTGTGGAGTGTGTCTGTGTGTGTCTCTGTGTGTGTGTGTGTGTGTGTGTGTGTGTGTGTCTGTGTGTGTGTGTGTGTGTCTGTGAGTGTGTCTGTGTGTGTCTCTGTGTGTGTGTGTGTGTGTGTGTGTGTGTGTGTGTGTGTGTGTGTCTGTGTGTCTCTGTGTGTGTGTGTGTCTTTGTGTGTCTCTGTGTGTGTGTCTGTGTGTGTGTGTGTGTGTGTGTGTGTGTGTGTGTGTCTCTGTTTCTGTGTGTCTTGAAATTTAATGAGTAAAGTCTGATGTTGTAGTTACATATTTTCACCACGTGGGGGCGTTTCTGCTTTACTTCCATTATTACCACATACAGTATCACATGATGAATTTAATAAATGTATCTTTATACATTAAAACATCAAGAGCGAGATTTTTATTTACACAGTAAATAACACAACACATCTACATAATAACCGGGCACAAGTTAGTGTGGATTTAAAATCCGTTTTTAAAATAAATCAAAATATATAAAATAAAAAAACATTTTTATTTATTTTTTATTATCAGTTTTACTCTTCCAGGTTCTCAAAATATAAATTATGTGTTATACAATAATATATGTAGAGAAAGCTAATTGATTGCTGTTACATTGACTGTTTTAAAAGTGTATTTATTTCGGTATTAATATGCACCTTTTATTTATTTTTATCTTTTGTATGTCTTGTCAATATCCCCCTTAGATATGAATAAAATCTTGCTGTTTTGAATCTGTTTGTATTGTTTTTTTGATGAATGCAAACTCAATTTTCCTACAATAAATTATAATGTACTGAAAAACTATAGATATATACTGAAAAACAAAAAAGTTTTCCTCTTCCGGTAAATGACTTTTATTTTGAAATCGTAGGCGGAAGTGTAAGTAACCGTTTCGTCAGCCCGACACATTGGTGTCCTGAGGCAGCCTGAGTCGCTGTCTGTCGACTTACTTCGTTACTTCTTAACGTCGCTGTTAGCAACCGGTAGTTTATATTTGTTGAAACTACATTTTTAAAGTATTTGTTTGAGCGGGAAACTTCTCACCTTTTTGTTTTTTTCAGCCGTTTTCTTGTAAATGACTAAAGAGACACGAAGTTCCTGCGTTGCTAACTCCCGATAGCAGTTAGCGTCAACAGTTTACGTCACTTTAAAAGTGAACGCACGGTGAGCTACTTGAAGCTAACTGCTATCTGACTGTGACGTAGCTCAAACTATTAACATCACTGTGTGTTGTAATTCGGCTTCTTCTTTTGGGAACTTTTCGCTCTACTTTGACACAACTTCGGTGTCTAAAACTCCGGAACTTCCGCGGAAATGGAGCCTTAAAGTTGACCGTAAGTTAGAGGAAACCTGGTGGGAACAGGCAGCGTCACTTTAAAAGTCAACGCACGCTAAGCTAATTTAAGCTAACTGCTATCTGACTGTGACGTAGCTCAAACTATTAACAGCACTGTGTGTTGTAATTCGGCTTCTTTTTTGGGGGAACTTTTCGCTTTACTTTGACCTCAAAACTCCCAAAGCTCCGGAACTTCCAGGTGAACTTCCGCGGAAATGGAGGCTTAAAGTTGACAGTGAGTTAGAGGGACCCTGGTGGGAACAGGCAAAGTGACTTTTCCGGCCCAGTTCGGTTATAAATACTGTCCCAGGTGGTGAGGCAGGATGGCCGGAGACGCCACGTTGAACTTCAGCCTCTTACACCGGACCTGTAAGCTGGTGGTGCTGCTCTGTTTCCTCCACATCTCCGTCACCGTCTTCTTCTACGTCCGCTCTCTGGACATCCGCTTCGCATTCGTCCGGAACCAGCAGTCGCATAGCAACAGCACCACGGAGATGAACCCGGTCAGAAACATCCCAGAATATACCCCCGGACTGGAGCTAAAGATGCCCGAGACTGTAAGTATATCTACTCAAGATTACATGTACTCAAATTACATTTACTCAAGATTACATTTACTCAAGATTACATTTACTCAGATTACATTTACTCAGATTACATGTACTCAGATTACATGTACTCAGATTACATGTACTCAGATTACATGTACTCAAGATTACATGTACTCAGATTACATGTACTCAGATTACATGTACTCAAGATTACATGTACTCAGATTACATGTACTCAAGATTACATGTACTCAGATTACATTTACTCAAGATTACATGTACTACTCAGATTACATTTACTCAAGATTACATTTACTCAAGTACAAATGTAGAGGTACTTAAATCTAGCCCGAGAGAGAGAGAGAGATAGAGACAGACAGGGAGAGAGAGAGAGATAGAGACAGACAGGGAGAGAGAGAGAGACATGGGGAGAGAGAGAGAGAGAGAGAGAGAGAGAGAGAGACATGGAGAGAGAGATAGAGACAGACAGGGAGAGAGAGAGATAGAGACAGACAGACAGGGGGCGATAGAGACAGACAGGGAGAGAGAGGGACAGACAGGGAGAGAGAGGGACAGACAGGGAGAGAGATAGAGACAGACAGGGAGAGATAGAGATAGAGACAGACAGGGAGAGATAGAGACAGACAGGGAGAGATAGAGACAGACAGGGAGAGATAGAGACAGACAGGGAGAGATAGAGATAGAGACAGACAGGGAGAGATAGAGACAGACAGGGAGACAGACAGGGAGAGATAGAGACAGACAGGGAGAGAGAGGGACAGACAGGGAGAGAGAGGGACAGACAGGGAGAGAGAGGGACAGTAAGGGAGAGAGAGAGAGAGACAGACAGGGGGGGAGAGAGAGAGAGAGAGACAGACAGGGGGGAGAGAGAGATAGGGACAGACAGGGGGAGAGAGAGAGAGACAGACAGGGTGGGAGAGAGAGAGAGAGAGACAGGGGGGGGAGAGAGAGAGATAGGGACAGACAGGGGGAGAGAGAGATAGAGACAGACAGGGAGAGAGATGTAGAGACAGACAGGGAGAGAGATAGAGAGAGAGAGAGACAGACAGACGGAGAGAGAGAGAGAGACAGACAGGGGGAGAGAGAGAGATGGAGACAGACAGGGGGAGATAGAGAGACAGGGGGAGAGAGAGACAGACAGGGGAGAGAGAGAGAGACAGGGGAGAGAGAGAGAGACAGACAGAGGGAGAGAGAGAGAGAGAGAGAGAGAGAGAGACAGACGGGGACAGAGAGAGAGACAGACAGGGAGAGAGAGAGAGAGAGAGAGACAGACGGGGACAGAGAGAGAGACAGACAGGGAGAGAGAGAGAGAGAGACAGACAGGGAGAGAGAGATAGAGACAGACAGAGGAGAGAGAGAGAGAGAGAGGAGACAGGGAGAGAGAGACCCTTTTTTATTAGGGGAAGATAAAAACACAGCATGGCTAGCAGCTAAATGTCTTCTCCTGCCACAATACAAGGAACAATAAATAGAGAATTATATATATTATCATTTCTTTTCTAATTTATTATTTTAGTTTGTATTCTTTTTTTATATACTGTTTCAATGTACCCTCTGAGGGAACGGCACAGAAGTTGTTTAGTATCTGCATTTATATCATAATTATAATTTTTACTTGTATTATTATTATTATTCCATCAGATGTATTTACTCCTTGTCATTTTATATGTATCTTTGTTCTTATGCTTTGGCAACACAGATGTATTTTTTTTTTGTCATGCCAATAAAGCAACATGAAATTGAAATTGAGAGACAGAAAGGTGGAGAGACACAGAAAGAGAGAGACAGAAAGAGAGAGAGGAAGACATGAAGAATATTTGATCACATTGTGGTAATAGTACTTTTAGTGGAGTTAAGGATCTGAATAGTTGGGGGGTGATGGCCCAGTGGATATGACCCATGCCTTTTGGTGTGGGAGACGTGGGTTTGATTCCTACTGAGATAATCCAACCAATGTGTCCCTGAGC
>NC_041340.1:1244582-1252082 GCF_004354835.1 Perca flavescens | reverse complement strand
AATTATAATTACATTTTTGAAAAGAGAGCCAGACATATGTAGAGTTTATTAACATGCTTTTATTTTGAAAAAAAGTCAAATATCTCTGACTGTATTACTGCATGTCTCATAAAGTCTTCTAACTTACAGTTTGGTCGACATAAAGGCACACACACAATCTCACACACACACACACACACACACACAGACACACACACAGAGACACACATACACAAGCACACCCACACACTCAGACAGACACACACACACACACACACTCTCACACAGACACACATACACTCTCACACACAGAGAAACACACACACACACACACATCATAGTTTAGCAAACCAAGTGATCTACTTTGTGTCCTTTTGTTCCCGGGAGGAGATTTACATACAGACAAACAAAGGGAAAGTGTTGCTGTGATGATCTGTTCCCTGTTTAAACACACTGACAACAGCTGCTTTACATGGGAACACCACAGACACACAAGCAGCCACAAAATCCTCAGAAAAATTTAAAAAAGAAGCAAATTTTGAAGCAAATAAAACCCTTGAAATAAACCCACATGTAGAAGAAAGCAGCTAAAAGCCTGGTTAAAGTGACCCTGCTGTGGCTCCTTATTTCCCTGAGAGGTAAGAGCTGCCTGGACATTTAAATACACAAAATAAAGTCACAGGAGCTGAACTGAGACAGAGTTTTAAATGGAGGAGGACTGGATGGAAAGTAGCTGCTGACAGATGTCACCTGTCTGTCTCTCTCTCTGTCTCTCTGTCTGTCTCTCACTCTCTCTGAGTTTGGTGATGGTGATTTCGGGGCTGTTTGATGTTAAACTAAAAGGATCTTACTCTTTAACTAAAAGGTCCATCTCTGTAGGGATCCATCCCATAATGTTGTCAGACTCTTAGAATAATAATCTGAGTCTGTCAGCAGCAACAACAGAACTTTTAGTGACTCTAACTGCTGCTGAACATTAGTCCTGTAGGGTTACATTACAGCTCGGTTCTGGTTTAATACTGGACCAGCTTCACAGATTGTTCCATCAGACACCTCTAAAGTATGAGGTATTGAAAAATGCTTAGTCATCCAATACCCAATTCCATTACCTAAGGAGTAAAGCAGCGTCAGTGAGCCAATAAGCATGCAGCATGCTTCTGCAAAGATCTAATAATGTTTGTGATTGGTTGTCTTAACGTTACACATCACAGAGACAGGCAGGAAAGACTCTAGGCACAGAGACAGGGCTCATGTAGGAAGAGATGAAAAATAAATACAGTAAAAGGATTTGTTATGTAGTTTATTTTTATTTTATTAAATTGTTATTGAAAAAAGTATCGTTAGGTTAAAGAAACACGCCAACTTATTGGGACTTTATCTTATTCACTGTAACCCCCAGAGTTAGACTAGTCCATACATACCCTTCTCATCTCTTATTGGGACTTTATCTTATTCACTGTAACCCCCAGAGTTAGACTAGTCCATACATACCCTTCTCATCTCAGTGTGTGCTGTAATGCTGTCTGATGGCTCCAGCATTAGATTAGCCTAGCACAGATCCTGCAGGTAACTGGTTCCAACTAGCCTACTGCTCCCAATAAGTGACAAAATAACGCCAACATGTTCCTGTTTCCATGTTGTGATTTATAGAGTGACAGCGTGTACAAAAAACAACGTAACATGAGACACAGCCGTCTTCTAACAGTAAACAAACCGGGAACTATATTCTCAGGCGGAAGAATATAGTTCTTGGGCGGAATGATTTGCTTTGCAGCAACCTGTCTGAGAATATACAGTACAGGCCAAAAGTTTGGACACACCTTCTCATTCAATGTGTTTTTTATTTTCATAACTATTTACATTGTAGATTCTCACTGAAGGCATCAAAACTATGAATGAACACATATGGAATTATGTACTTAAAAAAAAATTGTGAAATAACTGAAAACCCTTGGTGTTCTCTCAATGAGCTTCATGAGGTAGTCACCTGAAATGGTTTTACCTTCACAGGTGTGCTTTGTCAGGGTTCATTAGTGGAATTATTTCCCTTATTAATAAAAAAACAAAGGGTGGCTACTTTGAAGAATCTAAAATATAAGACATGTTTTCAGTTATTTCACACTTTTTTTGTTAAGTACATAATTCCATATGTGTTCATTCATAGTTTTGATGCCTTCAGTGAGAATCTACAATGTAAATAGTCATGAAAATAAAAAGGAAACGCATTGAATGAGGAGGTGTGTCCAAACTTTTGGTCTGTACTGTATATTCTCAGTTTGTTTACGGTTAGAAGACGGCTGTGTCTCGTTAGGTTGTTTTTTTTTTGTACACGCTGTGACTCTACAAATCACAACATGTAGATAGGAACATGTTGGAGTTATTTTGTCACTTTTATCACAATTCGGAGCAGTAGGATTACTGGAACCAGTCACCTGCATGTTCTGTGCTAGGCTAAGCTACAGGTGGAGCCATTACAGCACGCACGGAGATGAGAAGGGTATGTATGGACTAGTCTAACTCTGGGGGTTACAGTGAATAAGATAAAGTCCCAATAAGAGATGAGAAGGGTATGTATGGACTAGTCTAACTCTGGGGGTTACGGTGAATAAGATAAAGTCCCAATAAGAGATGAGAAGGGTATGTATGGACTAGTCTAACTCTGGGGGTTACGGTGAATAAGATAAAGTCCCAATAAGAGATGAGAAGGGTATGTATGGACTAGTCTAACTCTGGGGGTTACGGTGAATAAGATAAAGTCCCAATAAGTTGGCGTGTTCCTTTAAGGAACCAGTATCAAAGTCACAGTATTGGTATCTGTACCGGTATCGAAAACGTTCAATGATCAATAGCCAGTGTTGTTGGTTATCTGTGTTAACTGCATGGACACGCCTTAACATCTGCTCTGTTTCTTCTTCTTCACACAGCTTTCTGTCTGTTTGGGACTCACAGTTCTTCTTCTCTCCTGTCTGTGTGTTATACCTCCTCCTTTTCCTTTTTTTTTTTTTTTTTTTTTTTTTTTTTGTAGTTTCCTCCTCACATCGCCTCCTTTTCATCTCTCCTTTCCTCACTTACATGCCTCCCCCTTCCTTCCCTTCCTACTCCACCCTCCCTCTGCATGTCAGGCATTTCTGACCAATGGCTGTGGTCGCTGGAGACGCTGAGACCCGCCCCCTGCTCGGTCTTGAGCCAATAGCAGCTGGTGTTTCTGCTCTGGTAATACAGGCTTCTCTTTTTTTTCTACCTGCTTGGACTTTTCTCTCTGTGAAAGCTGTGTTAGTGTGTTAAACGTGTGTGTGTTAAACGTGTGTGTGTGTGTGTGTGTGTGTGTGTGTGTGTGTGTGTGTGTGTGTGTGTGTGTGTGTGTGTGTGTGTGTGTGTGTGTGTGTGTGTGTGTGTGTGTGTGTGTGTGTGTGTGTGTGTGTGTGTGTGTTTAAACAAACTGTTCCAGCTCTTTGTAAAAATTTCCTCTTTTCAGACACTTTAGTCTACTTTTCTTTTAAGTCTGTTGAACAACTTCTAAACTAAATGTTGTGGCTCTTTAACCTCTTTTCCACATGGACACCTTTTCTGTTTTTGTCTGATACATAACTTAAAACCCTATTATACTATACAGTTCTTTATGTAGACAATAAATCAGAAATGGGACCAAGTCACTGTTTAGCAAATCACAAGACAGTCTCAAGTCTTTAAGTCCTAAACTTTGGCTACGTTCAGACTGTAGGCAAAAGTGACCAAATCTGATTTATTTTGGGGTCCAGTGAGCAGGTCAGACTTCTTCAGAAGTAGTGTAAACATTCAAATCAGATGTAGACCACTTCCATATGTGGTCCTGAATCAGACCCAGGTCTGAAAGTTTTCAACGTGGCCGCAGTGTGAACAACCAAGGAGGATTTGATGCAACTTTTTTACGTCAATCTGCATAGGGCTGAACGATTATGGCCAAAATGATAATCACAATTATTTTGATCAATATTGAGATCACGATTAATTAAAACGATTATTTGTTGATTTAACCAAAACAAATTTTATTGTCAGTGTCCTCAATTATAACTGCTTTTACATCCATATGGTGCTACATTCCTCCTTTATTGAAGGATACTGTGAAGGAGCCATTTCAGCTGTTGTGCGACTGTTTTCCATACATGCACGTTTGACGTGAGGTATCTACCGGACGAAATAGCAACGCGGATTTCATTGGCTCATTACACTGATACTTACATGTCTGCGTTGCGCTCTGATGCTCCGAAACCTACGTTAGAGGCAACATAAACATCGCTGCATGTCACGCTAGTAAACACAAATAACACGTTACACAGCAGGTAACGTTAGCCTACCGTTAGCTACAGTAAACACTAATAACACGTTACACAGCAGGTAGCGTTAGCCTACTGTTAGCTACAGTAAACACTAATAACAGTTACACAGCAGGTAACGTTAGCCTACCGTTAGCTACAGTAAACACTAATAACACGTTACACAGCAGGTAACGTTAGCCTACTGTTAGCTACAGTAAACACTAATAACACGTTACACAGCAGGTAACGTTAGCCTACCATTAGCTAGCTACAGTAAACACTAATAACACGTTACACAGCAGGTAGCGTTAGCCTACCGTTAGCCACAGTAAACACTAATAACACGTTACACAGCAGGTAACGTTAGCCTACCGTTAGCTACAGTAAACTCCAATAACAAGTTACACAGCAGGTAACGTTAGCCTACCGTTAGCTACAGTAAACACTAATAACACGTTACACAGCATGTAACGTTAGCCTACCGTTAGCTACAGTAAACACTAATAACACGTTACACAGCAGGTAGCGTTAGCTACCGTTAGCTACAGTAAACACTAAAAACACGTTACACAGCAGGTAACGTTAGCCTACTGTTAGCCATAGTAAACACTAATAACACGTTACACAGCAGGTAGCGTTAGCCTACCGTTAGCTACAGTAAACACGAAAGTCCTAAATGTTGTGTTTTACGTCCTAAATGTTGTGTTTTGAGTCCTAAATGTTGTGTTTTACGTCCTAAATGTTGTGTTTTGAGTCCTAAATGTTGTGTTTTACGTCCTAAATGTTGTGTTTTGAGTCCTAAATGTTGTGTTTTGAGTCCTAAATGTTGTGTTTTGAGTCCTAAATGTTGTGTTTTACGTCCTAAATGTTGTGTTTTGAGTCCTAAATGTTGTGTTTTACGTCCTAAATGTTGTGTTTTGAGTCCTAAATGTTGTGTTTTGAGTCCTAAATGTTCATCCATCCATCTTCGTCCGCTTATCCGGTGTCGGGTCGCGGGGGGAGCAGCTCCAGCAGGGGACCCCAAACTTCCCTTTCCCGAGCAACATTAACCAGCTCCGACTGGGGGATCCCGAGGCGTTCCCAGGCCAGGTTGGAGATATAATCCCTCCACCTAGTCCTGGGTCTTCCCCGAGGCCTCCTCCCAGCTGGACGTGCCTGGAACACCTCCCTAGGGAGGCGCCCAGGGGGCATCCTTACCAGATGCCCGAACCACCTCAACTGGCTCCTTTCGACGCAAAGGAGCAGCGGCTCTACTCGAGCTCCTCACGGATGACTGAGCTTCTCACCCCTATCTCTAAGGGAGACGCCAGCCACCCTCCTGAGGAAACCCATTTCGGCCGCTTGTACCCTGGATCTCGTTCTTTCGGTCATGACCCAGCCTTCATGACCATAGGTGAGGGTAGGAACGAAAACTGACCGGTAGATCGAGAGCTTTGCCTTCTGGCTCAGCTCTCTTTTAAAATCCACAACGTGCGATAGATTGAATGCAATACCGCACCCGCTCGCCTATTCTCCGACCAATCTCCCGCTCCATTGTCCCCACACTCATGAACAAAACCCCAAGGTACTTGAACTCCTTCACTTGGGGTAAGGACTCATTCCCTACCTGGAGAAGGCATTCCATCGGTTTCCTGCTGAGAACCATGGCCTCCGATTTAGAGGTGCTGATCCTCATCCCAACCGCTTGACACTCGGTTGCGAACCCGATCCAGTGAGTGCTGAAGGTCGCGGGCCGATGATGCCATCAGGACCACATCATCTGCAAAGAGCAGCAATGAGATCCCCAGCCCACCAAACTGCAACCCCTCCCCACCCCGACTACGCCTCGATATCCTGTCCATAAATATTACAAACAGGATTGGTGACAAAGCGCAGCCCTGGCGGAGGCCAACCCTCACCTGAAACGAGTCCGACTTACTACGAGAACCCGGACACAGCTCTCACTTTGGTCATACAGAGATTGGATGGCCCTGGTAGAACCCCCCTCACCCCATACTCCCAGCACACCTCCCACAGTATCTCCCGGGGACCCGGTCATACGCCTTCTCCAAATCCACAAAACACATGTAGACCGGTTGGGCATACTCCCAGGCTCCCTCCAGGATCCTTGCGAGTGAAGAGCTGGTCCGTTGTTCCACGACCAGGACGGAATCCGCATTGTTCCTCCTCAACCCGAGGTTCGACTATCGGCCGAACCCTCCTTTCCAGCACCTTGGAGTAGACTTTACCAGGGAGGCTGAGAAGTGTGATACCCCTATAATTGGCACACACCCTCTGGTCCCCCTTTTTAAAGAGGAACCACCACCCCAGTCTGCCACTCCTTTGGCACCGTCCCAGACTTCCACGCAATGTTGAAGAGGCGTGTCAACCAGGACAACCCCTCCACACCCAGAGCCTTGAGCATTTCTGGACGGATCTCATCAATCCCGGGGCTTTGCCACTGTGTAGTTGTTTGACTACATCAGTGACTTCCGCCTGGGAAATCGGCGACAATCCCCGTTATCCTCCAGCTCTGCCTCTAACATAGAGGGCGTATTAGTCGGATTCAGGAGTTCCTCAAAGTGCTCCCTCCACCGCCCTATTACCTCCTCAGTGGAGGTCAACAGTGTCCCATCCTTACTGTACACAGCTTGGATGGTTCCCCCCCCTCCTGAGGTGGCGAACAGTTTTCCAGAAACACTTTGGTGCCGACCGAAAGTCCTTCTCCATGTCTTCTCAAACTTCTCCCACACCCGCTGCTTTGCCTCTTTCACGGCAGAGGCTGCAGCCCTTCGGGCCCCTTCGGTGCCCTGCAACTGCCTCCGGAGTCCTCCGAGATAACATATCCCGGAAGGACTCCTTCTTCAGTCGGACGGCTTCCTGACCACTGGTGTCCACCACGGTGTTCGTGGGTTACCGCCCCTTGAGGCACCTAAGATCCTAAGACCACAGCTCCTCGCCGCAGCTTCAGCAATGGAAACTTTGAACATTGTCCACTCGGGTTCAATGCCCCCAGCCTCCACAGGGATGCACGAAAAGCTCCGCCGGAGGTGTGAGTTGAAAGTCTGTCGGACAGGGGCCTCCTCCAGACGTTCCCAATTTACCCGCACTACACGTTTGGGCTTACCAGGTCTGTCCAGAGTCTTCCCCACCCCTGACCCAACTCACCACCAGATGGTGATCGGTTGACAGCTCTGCCCCTCTCTTCACCCGAGTGTCCAAAACATACGGCCTCAGATCAGATGAA
>NC_041340.1:1234582-1239582 GCF_004354835.1 Perca flavescens | reverse complement strand
ACAAGAAAACCAGCGGTGGAAAGTGAAGCTTGATTTATGATTCTTTGTTGAATCCGAAAAAAAGCTGGTGTGCAAACAGAGCGGAAATACTGGGCGGGAATTAACTCAAACTTCTTCTTTGTTTTGTGGCGGGTTGCAACCATAAAATGACCTAAAACTTAATCTCAATTCATTAATTTATTCGGCAAGTAACGTTTCCATCAGCGTTTATCACATAAGCCGTATATATCGATCAAGAGAAAATCCATTGAGACCGAACGCATTTCTTTTGAGTCGATATTCATGAAATTCTATAAAATTTTACTGTTTCCACGACGGCGTTTTTCATTCGATATCACTTAATTCAGATAAAAACGTGTGGATGGAAACATAGCTTATACTGTAGGCTACAGCGCAGGTACGGACCCTATGTCTACATAAGTACTGAATCCTGAATCCACTGGTTCTGATCCTGCTGACTCCTCCTCCCATCCTCAGTCCATGAACCCAGTAGCTCAGTCAGTAGGGAGTTGGGTTGGCATTAGTGCATGTAGAGGTACTGAGCATGTGTGTGTGTGAGATTCAGGCTTGTGTGCAGAGGTGGTTAGAGTAGCCAAAAATTGTACTCAAAAGTACTGTTACTTCAGAATAATATGACTCAAGTAAAGAGTAGTCATCATGAGTAAGAGTAAAAAAGTACTTGGTGAAAGTACTGAGTAACGTCTGATTTATTTTTTAACACAAGCATTCAATCAGACTGACAAAAATACAAAATAATCATATTTAGGCAAATTATAGTTAATCCAATCACATTTACACAAATTACATTTGTATTTGTGTGTAAAAATTACACACAAATACATTTAAATTAATTAATTACAAAATAGCTTAAATTAAAATAATCCAGGTAAATTCAAGTACTTAAAAAATAAAATCAATAAAATAATAATACATAAAAAATAAATAAACACAAGTAACACAAATTTCCAAACCTTTACACTTTTTCCGCCTACTGACCAATCAAAACTCAGTGTTAAAGCTCCGCCTACTGACAATCAAAACTCAGTGTTAAAGCTCCGCCTACTGACCAATGAGAGAGAGAGAGAGAGATTTACCGTGTGCAATGTGCACTTGAATTATGTTTTTTATATTTTTTATTTGATCTCACGATGTCTTCCACTGCCAGGGTTGCAACTCAAATAAAAGGCTAAAGCAACGACAGTTTATGGAAAGTACCGGTGTAATTATGGTCAGATCTTGGTCCTGACTGATGGAGAAGTGATATTGATAAGAGTTGTGATTTACGCATCTACAGCGTCGGCTATTTTGTTTTTTGCCAGCTGTCCTCCTGTTTTAGGAAGCAGCGACTGGATTGTGTTTTGTCTGTAAAACCGTGTCTGTGTTCTTCGTATTCATGTAGAATTATAATTTGCTCTTCTTATGTAAAATATGTGGCTATCGGTCACGTTGTGCAAACATCACCTCTTTTAGCTATGTGAAGATGCGCCGCTGGATTGGGAAACCCTGATTGGTTGATTGAGCTACGGTGGTTAGGTTAGGTGAAGCCGGGGAACTGAAAGAGATCCATGTTGATCCTCCTCGTCTGGGTCTGATTCTGACATTGTCATTTTAGTTTTGCTGCGACTGTAAGCTAACCCGTCCCGCCGCTGAGTTAGAGTATGGTGACGATTTGATTGGTGAAACACAGTCAGGTGGTAGAGCCTTTAGCGGAAGTCTCTCTCTCTCTGTCAAAATAAAACATTAAAATGAAAAGAAAAGTAACGAGCTCATCGTACCCTAATGTAGCGGAGTAAAAGCACAGTTTCTTCTTCACAAATCTACTCAAGTAAAAGTAAAAAGTGTAGAGATTTAAAACTACTCCTGGAAGTATAATTTTTTTCAAAAACTTACTCAAGTAAATGTAACTGAGTAAATGTAACTCGTTACTACCCACCTCTGCCTGTGTGTAATAACAGAGTGAAAAACATTGTAATTAATAAAGTATACATTATTATAATTATTAAAAAGCCTAGTATTGAGCCAAATCCAAAGCTGAGTCCTGGATTCGGTGCATCCCTAAGTTAATAGTTAGTTTGTCTGTTAGTTTTGGGTTGCAGTAGATATTGTGATAACCCATTAATCAGTTGGAGAACCTTTTGGGTCAGTAAGCTGAAGATCTTTGAGACATGTGATGAGGTCATCTTGGGCTTTGGGAAACACTGATCCACATTTTAGAGAGCCAACTACTCACCCATTCATCCAGAACATCACCCATTCATCCAGAACATCCCCCATTCATCCAGAACATCCCCCATTCATCCAGAACATTATCCTCACATGACTCCACGGTGCAGATGGTGTTTGTGGTTGCAGCTCCAGTGTCCTCATGTCCTCGTCTGTGTGTCCTGCAGGTTACCCTATAATCAGTATTTTGGAGGCGTGTCCTCGCTGAGTAAAGAACAGTACCTGAAGATCAACGGCTTCCCCAACAACTACTGGGGCTGGGGGGGGGAGGACGACGACATCTTCAACAGGTAACACACACACACACAGGGACACAGACACACACACACACACACACACAGGGACACACACACACAGGGACACACACACACACACACACAGGGACACAGACACACACACACACAGGGACACACACACACACACACACACAGACACACACACACACACAGGGACACAGACACACACACACACACAGGGACACAGACACACACACACAGGGACACACACACAGGGACACAGACACACACACACACAGGGACACACACACAGGGACACACAGGTAAAACACACACACACACACAGAGACACACCGGTAACACACACACAGGGACACACCGGTAACACACACAGAGACACACACACACACACACAGGGACACACAGGTAACACACACACACACACGCAGAGACACACAGGTAACACACACACACACAAACACACAGGGACACACAGGTAACACACACACAGGGACACA
This sequence comes from Perca flavescens, assembly GCF_004354835.1. NCBI lineage: Eukaryota > Metazoa > Chordata > Actinopteri > Perciformes > Percidae > Perca > Perca flavescens. The sequence continues at coordinate 1,236,605 of NC_041340.1, read as the reverse complement.
GGTAACACACACACAGGGACACAGACACACACACACACACACACAGGGACACACACAGGGACACACAGGTAACACACGCAGAGACACAAAGGTAACACACACACACAGGGACACACAGGTAACACACACACAGGGACACACACACAGGGACACACAGGTAACACACACACACAGGGACACACAGGTAACACACACACAGGGACACACACACAGGGACACAGACACACACACACACACAGGGACACACAGGTAACACACACACACACAGAGACACACAGGTAACACACACACACGGGGACACACAGGTAACACACACACAGGGACACAGACACACAGACACACACAGGGACACACACACAGGGACACACAGGTAACACACACACACAGGGACACACAGGTAACACACACACAGGGACACACACACAGGGACACACAGGTAACACACACACACACAGAGACACAGGTAACACACACACAGGGACACACAGGTAACACACATACACACACACAGGTAACACACACACAGAGACACACACACACACACGGACACACACAGAGACACACACACACACACACAGGGACACACAGGTAACACACATTCACACACACAGGGACACACACACTGGGACACAGACACACACACACACACACAGGACACACACACACACACACACACACACACACACACACACACACACACACACACACACACACACACACACACACACACAGGGACACACACACACAGAGACAGCATGGAGCCCAGAGACCAGACCAGCCTCTCAGAGCTGTAACTCAGTGTCATTAGTGAGTCAGAGGCTCCACCTGGTGGCTCAAACCGTGAACTACACGACATCATCTATCACAATCACCATCAGCATGACATCATCTATCACAATCACCATCAGCATGACATCATCTATCACAATCAGCACGACATCATATATCAGAATCACCATCAACACGACATCATCTATCACAATCACCATCAGCACGACATCATCTATCACAATCACCATCAGCATGACATCATCTATCACAATCACCATCAGCATGACATCATCTATCACAATCACCATCAGCACGACATCATCAATCACCATCAGCACGACATCAATCACCATCAGCACGACATCATCTATCACAATCACCATCAGCATGACATCATCTATCACAATCACCATCAGCACGACATCATCTATCAGAATCCCAGTCAGCGTTATTGGCCAGGTTAGCACAAACAGACCATTAACATGACTGTGGTTAACCTTAGCTGTCACAGGGCTGTTAGTGATGAGTCTTACCCTCCTCTCTGTCCCCTGAGTCTCTCTCACCAACACAAGTTCCCCAACATGGCGTCTGCACTTACGCATTTTAGCTGCAGCTTTTCTTTCACTTTTTATCACTTTTTCCACCTTTTTCTCGCTTTCTTTGACAGTTTTGTCACTTGATCGACCAATCGACTAATCCTTTCATCCTGAACATTAATCCACCACGAAAAGAATCGCTGATTGCAGCTTTGTCACTTTTTTGAAAAATGTTCTTGCTTTTATTGCCGTTTTTGTCTTATTTTTACGTAAATCACCCTTCTTTTTATTGCGAATTTTAGCATACTGTGATATTCTGCGATACATTTAAATTTATTACCTTTCATCCAACTTCAAATTATGTCCCGAAAAAGGAAACTTTGTCTGTTTTATCTAAAATGATTAATTTGTTCTCACTTCAATTTTATTGTTGCACAAAACATAACTAATAATAATAACTAATAATAGATCTATACTTAGCGTCTATGGAGGGTATATTTATTCATAATTCAAAAGGGAAAACGAAGCAAGATCAAATTAAAAATATTATTATTTTACCACTCTGCCAGGACAAATCATGCCATGCCAAGTGTAGTAAAATAATATTTTTAATTTGATCTCACTTCGTTTTCTCTTTTGGATTATGAATAAATATATAATCCATTAGTGTCTGTGTATCGCCACGGAAAAATGGTATATGTTGTATCGTGTGTGTG
>NC_041340.1:1049582-1232082 GCF_004354835.1 Perca flavescens | reverse complement strand
GTGTGTGTCTCTCTGTGTCTGTCTGTGTGTGTCTTTCTGTGTGTGTGTGTGTGTCTATGTGTCTGTCTGTGTGTGTGTGTGTGTGTGTGTGTGTGTGTGTGTGTGTGTGTCTGTGTCTGTCTGTGTCTCTCTCTGTGTGTGTGTGTGTGTGTGTGTGTGTGTGTCTGTCTCTGTGAGTGTGTGTGTGTGTCTCTGTGTCTGTCTGTGTGTGTGTCTCTGTGTGTGTGTGTGTGTGTGTGTGTGTGTGTGTGTTTCAGACCAAAGATTCAAATGAGTGTAATGGAGAACGAGGTGACCAGAACAGTGAGAAAGTTTTCAGAAAGCTCCTAACCTGTCACTCTGCTGTTAGCCACAGAATAATGAGATATATATATATATATATATATATATATATTACTCAGCAGTCATTTATTATTTAGCATAAGGCATTTTCACAGCAGATCCCTGAAGTGAGTTCTAGATTAGAGTCTGAAGTGGTCTCCAAGAAGCTGCTAACCAGAGACTAATGTCAGTTCAGTAAACATGGACCTCCATAACCAGGTTGGTTCACTGCTAGTGAAGTTAGCAATCAAACACAACAAAGGCTGTCACTGGAATGGCATTTTGAGCTAACATTAGCAATCAGACAATCGTAGATAGCTACAGCGTTTTTGTAATGATTTCCATCTTCTGTTATTGTTTGTAATGAGAAAAGTTTATTATTTTAAGGATTTCACAATGCAACAGGATGCTGATCCCGTGGCGTCGTGCCGTAAACTGTTTAAATCTGAGCACGCACAGCTCACATCTGCACTCGACTCACATCGGGTAGTGACAGAACGGAAGTCCAGAGACTGGTTTCTACGGAGATGATGCACTCGTCTCGTCTGATTGGTGGAAACTGGGGTGGTTTTGTCGCTTCTTTAAACATTTTGTAGCTTTTTCTGACGTTTTCATTGGTTTTTTTAATGGTTTAGTCACCAAAATGTTGCTTTTTCCCTCCATTTTTGGCCTTTTCTTGAGACCCGTAGACCCATGAACTGTTTTTTGGCTCTTTTACTCTTCAGACGTTGTGTTCTGCTGGACCTCCAGATGAATGTCTCCAGTACCGGAGGTCTGGGTTTATCAGTCGGTAAAACTCCCGCTGGATGACTCTCTTCAGAAGGGAAGTCTTTCACAACGCTGCACACCGGACAGACTAAAGTCACAATGTCAGGGGGGGAAAAGACGTGCTGGAAACAGCGATAAAAAGGCATCAAAAACTTGTTAAAATCGTGTGTGTGTGTGTGTGTGAACTTGTCTGGTCTAATCTCGGGTCTGAACTGGACTCTGCTGATGAGGCAGTTGGAAGAGAAGAGCAGAAGCTTTAACTCGAACCTTGTTCATAAACGCTGACAAAAAGCACAAAATAGTTCAGGAACGTTGCAGTCTGAACCGACGCTTCTCAACTCCAGTTTCATCTCGTCGCAAAATGTTGTCCGATTTGGGCTTAACCCTTGTGTTGACTTTGAGTCAAATCAACCCGTTTTCAATTTTAGTTTTATATCCGAAAATATGGCATGTAGAAATAAGCGCTGAAAATGTGTAGAAGACAAATATAACGATTTAAAACGTTGGAAAAAGCAAAAACTAAAAAAAAAATTTTCTCAAGGTTGATGGGAAGACAACACAAGGGTTAAGTTTCCACTCGAGTCGCCCGACTGTAACTGCAGTTTAAAAAAGGTCTTTAAAATCCATGAAAGGAGACTTCCCCGAGGCTGGGGGGACCCTGCTAGTCCCAAGTGTCCTTATCAGAGCTGCTGCTACCAAAGACTTTACAGTGGAAACAGCTGCATCGCATTATTGATCCAGATTGGACCAAAATATCCCCAAATATATATATATATATATATATATATATACGTGTGTGTGTGTGTGTGTGTGTGTGTGTGTGTGGAATGTATTTGTTGTTGCAGTTGCTGACAGGTTTGTGTGTTTATCTGCAGACCAAAAATCTTCATAATTCTGTTAATACGTGAATGGATCACCTTGAATGTGCCTTAAAATGAATCCAGTCTGTAAATGTACCAGGTGAAAAATACAGTGAAGAGCTGAACTGTGTGTGTGTCATTTCTTCTCCTTGTAATCTGCGGTGATGCAGGTTTCCATCACAAAGTGATCTAGGAAAGAGTTCCAGTCAAACGGACTGTTAACCCTTCAACAGGAGAAACTGTGTGAATGTTACTATAGTAACGCTGCTGCTTTAAACGGAGTCTCTCCTCCTGTTCCCTGGTCAGCTAGCTACCTTAGTAAAAGGCATAGTATATAGTATGTCGAAAAAATGTATTAAAGTGATGGTTGGGAGTAATTTCACCCTAGGGTCCTTTGCACCATGACCTCGAGCCAAACACCCCCCCAGAAGCTTTTTTCACCTGGGTCTAACATTGGGAGAGTTAGCGTAGAGTAGCGTTATCAGCTGAATAGCTTAGCACAGGGGCTAATGGACCCACGTTTGTATCTGGTAAATGACCCCACTAATAATGCCCGAAATGATCCCAAACGTCTACAGTAGTACAAATAGGTTATGTACTCATAAAACGATGGATTGGAAAGTTTGTAAGTACACCAGAAGTTTATGAACACTTGCCTGCTCTCTTCTGCTCTCTTCAGCTCTCTGTTGCTGCTGCTACCTGCAGTTAGACGAGTGCTTAGGGGCCGTCTACAAATTACTACACCGAAAAGAGATGCAACAAAAATATTTATTAATTTAATGATTAAATAAGGTAATGTCTCCAAACTTACCTCAGTTATTACTTGTCTCCTGCTAGTTATACTACAGCACTTAGTTAAAAAAAAAAGGTAAATTAAAAAATATTTTTGTGTCATCTCTTTTCGGTGTAGTAATTTGTAGATGGCCCCTAAGCACTCGCAGCAGAAGAGAGCAGGCAAGTGTTACTTACATAAACTTCTGGTGTACTTACAAACTTTCCAATCCATCGTTTTATGAGTACATAACCTATATGTACTACTGTAGACGTTTGGGATCATTTCGGGCATTATTAGTGGGGTCATTTACCAGATACAAACGTGGGTCCATTAGCCCCTGTGCTAACAAGCTATTCAGCTGATAACGCTACTCTCCGCTAACTCTCCCAATGTTAGACCCAGGTGAAAAAAGCTTCTGGGGGGGTGTTTGGCTCGAGGTCATGGTGCAAAGGACCCTAGGGGGACATTACTCGGAACCATCACTTTAAGTGGAAAAACAGTATTGTACAGTTAGTTATGGAAATATTTGGACAGTGATACCATTTTCATAATTTTGGCCCTGTGTGCTAACACAATGGATTCAGGGTTTTTGAATTCCACACAATTTCATACATAGTCCCCTTATTTCAAGTCCTAGTATGTAATGTATGTAATGTATAGAAAGTCATAGTATAGTATGTCGAAAAAAGTCATTACGTAAAAGTCATAGTGATGTTGAAAAAACGTATAAAAGTTATAGTATTTTATAAAAATTCATAAAAAAGTCAGTATAGTATGTCGAAAAAATGTATAAAGTCATAGTATAGTATGTTGAAAAAATGTATAAAAAGTCAGTATAGTATGTTGAAAAAGTCATAGTAAAGCATGTTAAAAAAAACAAGAAGTCATAGTAAAGTATGTTAAAAAAAACAAGAAGTCCTAGTAAAGTATGTTGAAAAAAGTCAAAATTTCACAGTATATGTTGAAAAGAGTCCCAAAATTTCAGTATAGTACCGTATGATGAAGATATGATTGAGATGAAATTGTAGTGCAGACTTTCAGCTTTATTAAGATGGTATTTACATCAGAATTACACATTTTCATACACAGTCCCCTTATTTCAAGTCATAGTATGTCAAAAAAAGTCATAGTATTGTATGTTCATTTTTTTTATAAAAATTCATAGTAAAGTATGTCGTAAAAAGTCAAATTTCACAGTATAGTATGTCGAAAAAAGTCATAGTATGTTAAAAAACAAAAAGTCATAGTATAGTATGTTAAAAAACAAAAAGTCATAGTATAGTATGTTAAAAAACATAAAAAGTCATAGTATAGTATGTCAGAAAACATAAAAAGTCATAGTATAGTATGTTAAAAAACATAAGTCATAGTATAGTATGTCAGAAAACATAAAAAGTCATAGTATAGTATGTTAAAAAACAAAAAGTCATAGTATAGTATGTCAGAAAACATAAAAAGTCATAGTATAGTGTGTCAGAAAACATAAAAAGTCATAGTATAGTATGTCAGAAAACATAAAAAGTCATAGTATAGTATGTTAAAAAACAAAAAGTCATAGTATAGTATGTCAGAAAACATAAAAAGTCATAGTATAGTATGTTAAAAAACAAAAAGTCATAGTATAGTATGTCAAAAAAATTTATAAAAAGTCAGTACAGTATATGTCGAAAAAAGTCAAAATTTAACAGTGTATGTTGAAAAAGGAAAGGTAAGGAAATATGTGGACAGTTTCATAATTTTGGCACACAATGGAACACAAACATTTATAAAAAGTCAGAGCATACTATGTCAAAATGTATAAAAAGTCATAGTATAGTATGTTGAAAAAACGTATAAAAAGTCATAAAAAGTCAGTATAGTTTGTCAAAAAAAGTAGGGCTGTCAAACAATTAATTTTTAAAAATTGTGATTAATCTGAATTTCTATAGTTAATCGCGATAAATCGCATGTTTTATCACATGATTAAATTTCTATTATTTAGCATTTCAGAACAGTTTTTAAGTCCATATGAACAGTGGAAAGCAGTTCTTTCCATTGGATCTGGATTGGGAATCACATGGATGCAAAGAAAGGGACTTTATGAACTGGACTTTAAGGCTACGTTCACACCTCAAGTCTTAAAGCAGATTCAGATTGTTTGCTCAGATCTGATTTTGTGTTTGGTCTGTCCACATGACCTTTTAAATGTGGCCTACATCAGATTCCAGTTTGAACTGTTTGAGGTTTCGAACTGACCTGCATGATCCAAAGACCAATGACATCAGACGCAGCACGCTGCTGCACTAAAGTTAGGGAGGTCACGGAGGAAGTCAGCATTTGGGCTTTGATTTCTAAATGTTTGTGTAATGGCAGCTGAGCAGGTGCTGAGGAGGAGAAGAATGGAGAGAGCTGTTTTAGCCTTTTGTGGGGTTATTTGGGGGTTAAATTCACTCCAGAGGTCTGTGTGACCGGACCACTGATTTGCACATCAGGACGATAACGAGGACATTAAGGGGAATGATTGCACCAGAGCTTAACGGCTGTATTTCCACACTTTGACATTTGATGATTTATGCACCATATTAAATACAGATATTTAGTTACTTACACTGTGTTCTGCAGTTATCTAATGCGAGGGTATCTGATGCTATCCTGTATTCCATGGAGTCGGGCCATCTTCTCCTCCTGGGCTCCTTAGAGGACAATGTGACATACAATATGTTAAATATTAAGAACACATTTTTATTCAAGATTTGAGTTGGAGGTGTTTATGGAACAGTTATCACTCTGTACAAGCACAAATAACTCTGCTGGATTTAATCTTCATGGTAATGTGGATGATACGGAGTGAAAGAATGGGCAGGAGGCATCAATACTAGAAATATATTACGAGTATATATTATATATATATTCCCACATGTACTCTCTGCAGTCTGACTTCAGTTCACCACCTCACCATCTGGGTCACCAATTCTTTATAAACAATGTTTTATAAATCACAACCTTTGCGGGGGAAGTGGCGTACGCACGTTTTCAGCCCCCTTTTGTGCGTACGCCACATTTGTAAATGAGACCCTAGGTCACCTGACCCCCAAAAAATCTGATTGGGGCCACTTTTGCCTGCAGTCTGAACGTAGCCACAGATTTGTATTAGTATTAGTTTATTATTTAATTCATTATTGCACAATTCCTCCAAGTACCTAACTAAAATACTAAAACTCCCTCTCCTTCCCAGAGTTAATAGAGGGTGCAGTAACTCCTAAATAATGTCGACGACTCCCTGAGGTCCAGTGACCACCGCTTCATGAGACAGCGTCTGCAGCAGCTTTCTCCCTGGACTTCAGGCTGGCTGGGTGTAAAACTGCTGGCCCCCCCTCCATGGGAATGTACGAGACGGGTCAGAACATGCCAACCGTAGTACTTCTTTAAGACCCGAGTCTTCTACGATGCTGACAGGTCTGCAGTTAGCTGCCACTCATTTCACAAGAGCTGTAGTCATTTTTTTGGATTTGGTTTCATCAACAGGTCGGCAAGTAGCACTCTCCAAAACAGTGCTTAGCCTGAGCCCACTAGCATCAGCCTGAGTCCCGTTAACTGGACTATGCTTAGCTCGTAGCTGGTAGCACTAGCATCAGCCTGAGTCCCGTTAACTGGACTATGCTTAGCTCGTAGCTGGTAGCACTAGCATCAGCCTGAGTCCCGTTAACTGGACTATGCTTAGCTCGTAGCTGGTAGCACTAGCATCAGCCTGAGTCCCGTTAACTGGACTATGCTTAGCTCGTAGCTGGTAGCACTAGCATCAGCCTGAGTCCCGTTAACTGGACTATACTTAGCTCGTAGCTGGTAGCACTAGCATCAGCCTGAGTCCCGTTAACTGGACTATGCTTAGCTCGTAGCTGGCAGCACTAGCATCAACCTGAGTCCCGTTAACTGGACTATGCTTAGCTCGTAGCTGGTAGCACTAGCATCAGCCTGAGTCCCGTTAACTGGACTATGCTTAGCTCGTAGCTGGCAGCACTAGCATCAGCCTGAGTCCCGTTAACTGGACTATACTTAGCTCGTAGCTGGCAGCACTAGCATCAGCCTGAGTCCAGTTAACTGGACTATGCTTAGCTCGTAGCTGGTAGCACTAGCATCAGCCTGAGTCCCGTTAACTGGACTATGCTTAGCTCGTAGCTGGTAGCACTAGCATCAGCCTGAGTCCCGTTAACTGGACTATGCTTAGCTCGTAGCTGGTAGCACTAGCATCAGCCTGAGTCCCGTTAACTGGACTATGCTTAGCTCGTAGCTGGTAGCACTAGCATCAGCCTGAGTCCCGTTAACTGGACTATGCTTAGCTCGTAGCTGGTAGCACTAGCATCAGCCTGAGTCCCGTTAACTGGACTATGCTTAGCTCGTAGCTGGTAGCACTAGCATCAGCCTGAGTCCCGTTAACTGGACTATGCTTAGCTCGTAGCTGGTAGCACTAGCATCAGCCTGAGTCCGTTAACTGGACTATGCTTAGCTCGTAGCTGGTAGCACTAGCATCAGCCTGAGTCCGTTAACTGGACTATGCTTAGCTCGTAGCTGGTAGCACTAGCATCAGCCTGAGTCCCGTTAACTGGACTATGCTTAGCTCGTAGCTGGTAGCACTAGCATCAGCCTGAGTCCCGTTAACTGGACTATGCTTAGCTCGTAGCTGGTAGCACTAGCATCAACTTGAGTCCCGTTAACTGGACTATGCTTAGCTCGTAGCTGGTAGCACTAGCATCAACCTGAGTCCCGTTAACTGGACTATACTTAGCTCGTAGCTGGTAGCACTAGCATCAGCCTGAGTCCCGTTAACTGGACTATGCTTAGCTCGTAGCTGGTAGCACTAGCATCAGCCTGAGTCCCGTTAACTGGACTATGCTTAGCTCGTAGCTGGTAGCTCAAGCTTGATGTGCTTCGGTGATATTTTAATTCAGCTTTATGCTACGTTTACACGTGGCCGGCTATTTTCATAAACGGACATTTCAACCTCTCCGTTTTCAGAAAAGTGTTTGTTTATATGTACCCGTGGATACATATGCCGTCAAGAGTACTCCAGACCTGTAGGTGGCGGTGTAACGAGAAGCTCAAGCCCACGTTAGCCAATCAGAATCCCGACAATAGCAACAACAGCAACCAATCGCGTCCTCTTTCTCTCTCTCGGCTGCCTAAACCTCCGTCTGTCTCAGTTTTCATGCAAAGGTGCAAACGCAGTTTTCCAAAATCTCCACTTTGGCCGGAGTTTTTAGAAATAATTGTTTTCTATGATTAAAAACAGGTTTTTTGTGTAAATGAGAGGCCAAACCGCAGGAAAATATCTGCTTCTAATCGCAACGCGATTAACGCGTTAATGCTGACAGCCCTAAAAAAAAAGTCACAGTATAGTATGTCAAAAAAGAATTATAAAAAGTCATACAAAAGTCATAAAAGGCTATAGTATGTAAAAGAATGTCATTAAAAATTATAGTATAGTAGTATGTCGAAAAATGTATAAAGTCATAGTATAATGTCGAAAAAAGTCAAGAAAAGTCATATTATAGTATGACAAAATGTTTTATAAAAAGTCAGAGTATAGTATGTAAAAAAAGTCATAAAGTCATAGTAAAGTAAGTCGAAAAAAATCATAAAAAGTCATAGTGTAACGTGGTGCAGTTTGTTCAAGTTCTCTCATTTAAGGTGGTTTATTAAAGCCAGAATAATATTACCCTGTAAAGCCTGACACACACATAATTGCCAGAAAATTCTGGCAACTTTTTGCTCTCAACAATGTTAATTTTAGGTACATAAACAGATTTTGCCCATAACATACTGAAAATATGGAACATTTCAGGCAGTTTTTGTCTTTGTTTTTTTTTAAATAAATCTTTTTACTGCCTTTTGTGGCGATGTAAAAACCTGGTCTGAGCTTCCACAGCTGATCTTCCTTTACATCATCAGACACACTGAGGTTGTCCTGAAAGTCAATCAGTGTCAGACATCTCGAGACAGGACATCCCAACCTGCAGGTCTTTGTCTCCATGTCCCAGTAGGCTCTAACTGGACAGCTGTACTGACCCCATATGGTGGTTTTTCAAAGACAGGTTGAGAAATTGGTCATTATAATTTATTTATATTTGCAAATATAGCAGTATCACAATTTCACAAAGGCACAGCAGCTCGATGTGGAAATGTCTCTTTGACGATATATCTTCTTATATCTTCAGAGAGGAACACACGCTCTTGTCTAAGCATGACTCGGCATTTCTTAAAATCAATCAAGACATAGTAGACATTCAGGAGCCCCTTCACCTCTTCCCCTTCCTGTACCCCAAGGTTACACACCCCTTTATCTCAACTGTCTGAGGAGAAGGCTCAGCTACCCAGGGAGAAATGAATGTACCGGGGGAGATTAGGGGGACCTTGTAGCCTCTATCTCTTCAGACAAACAGTGCTTTCACATTATGCTCCAGACTTTGTGGCTCCTACTTCAACATGTGAGAATCAGAAAACATCACTTTCAGCATTGTGAGAGAAAGTAAAACAGAAATAAGACAAGAATATGAAAAAAATCAAGTTAAAATGTAATTTTCCCATTATAATATACATAGACATGTCAGAACCTACTCTCTCTCTCTGGTTGGGTTTACTGACTTGGCCGTTTTTCGTACATTGTACAGGTTTGTTTGTTCTGCAGTTTCCTGTAACATTTCGTTCATAACGTTTGAAATACATGTAAGGTGTCCAGTCATACCTGTCCTCTGTGTCTTCCTCAACACAGCCAACCAACTCGACAGATGGATCTTCATTTTGTATTTTTCTCCATCTCTGTTCTTTCCTTTTTGCATTGCCCTTCAAAAGTCATAGTATAGTATGTCGAAAAATGTCATAAAAAGTCATAGTATAGCAGGGGTGTCAAACTCAACTTCACACTGAAAAAAAAGAATCACATCTAGGGCCAGACATGTTAAATTTTATTGACATGCTTTATTTAATCAAAATAAGTCACATCTTTTATTGTATTATTGCATGTTTCATATAGTCTACTCACTTACATCTTGGTTGACATGAAGCCCCAAATGTAACTTAGCCATCAAAGAAAAAAGCAACACAAAAACATCTGGAAAAAATAAACGACAAAAGCATCTGAAAAAGTGGCAAAAATGCTGAAAAAAAGAGCCACAAGCGTTGGCAAAAGTGACAAAAACTACAGCTAAAGCAACATGTCGAAAAATGTCATAAAAAGTCACAGTATAGTATGTCAAAACAAAGTCCAAAAATTCATATAGTATGTTGTAAAGATTTCATAAAACGTTATAGTATGGTATGTTGAAATAAAAAAAGTCATAGTACAGTATGTCGAAAAAAGTAAAAAAAAAGTCATAGTATAGTATGCCGAAATGTTTTATAAAATGTCATAGTGTAGGGACGCGGTCCAGTTTGTTCAGTTAGGACAGAAGACAAACAACTTCTCTCATTTAAGGTGGTTTATTAAAGTTGGAATAATAATAATAATAATAATAATAATAATAATAATAATAATAATAATAATAGAAACTTGTATACAAGGAATCTTCCGGTTTGAGAAGCCACAGTCAGCAGAGCACTGTTACTGTCTCTCCTCACCCCAAAAAGAATGCAGTTCAAAAGTCAAAGCTGAATATATGTAAATGTGCAGGCTATTGTGATTGGTTAATACTAAGGCAGGAGGCAACCATGGTTTAAACTTTGGCGTTTCCTGATTGGTGCACTGGCTGGTCCCAGCTTCTTGGCACTTCATCCATCCAATGGTAGAGGACAACACCCTGAAAAGAGATTTCCTGCTGTCCCGATGTCAAAAAAACATAAAAAGTCATAGTATAGTATGTCAAAAAAACATCACAAAAGTCATAGCATATGAAAAAAAAATGTATACAAAGTATAGTATGTCAAAAAAGTCATAGTATATAATGTTGAAAAAAGTCAAATAATTCATAAATAAATCTAATAATTCGAAAAAGGTCATAAAAAGTCAAAATATAATATGTCGAAATAAAAACAAAAAAAATCATATAGTGGGTCGAAAAAAATAAAAGACCAAAAAGTTATAATATAGGTCAAAAAAGTCAAAAATAGTCATAGTATAGTATATCGAAAATAGTAATTTAGTCATAGTATAGTATGTCGAAAAGTATTCATGTTTGCGAGGTAATATCAAGTGTTCAGATTACAGTGAGTCTACATTACTACTCTTCAAATTACCTCACACGTATGAACCAACATGACCAGCTTCAACAAAATAAGAGGAAAAAATAAAACATAAACCCAACTCACAATATTCTCCAACAAAACACATGAATACATTAAGTAATAAAGTAAAATATAAATGATAAGTCATATATTCAAAAAAAAAATCATCTCTTGATAATATAACATTCAGTTACATGACACAAGATATAAATGTTTTAAAAACAGGTAAAATATGATCAACTTAATCAGTGACCAGAAAGAGGATATTAGGATAAAATGAGACTAAAACTGGTAAATCATTTTCTTCTACAAGCTTCAACCATGAATATCTCATCATCTGATTCCTTGGAAAACAACTGTTATGTTACACTCATCGTGGTTTTCACTGCGCTGATTTTCACTTGTCATCTTTACATGCTCTTTTTGACCCAATGTTATGTTCTCTGACAAATTCCACACTTTGTTCTTCTTCCATATTTATCATCAGGTTAGTGCCTGCAAGTGGTCCTGGACCTCGGCTACTTTGGGCTCGGGACTGCTCTCTTTTGTTATCTGGGTAGTAAACAGCGTCTTGACTCACGCTATTTGTTCCCTCTCTCCTCTCTAACAACAGCTTGGCTTTAGAACATGTTCAAGAGGAGGCAGTGTGAATGAGTTGGTGGGTTTTAAGGCTACTACTCTGAGAAAAGGTTTTCCCACATTGTTCACACCAGAACGGCTTCTCTCCATTGTGAACACGTCGGTGGGCCTTTAAGTGAGGTAACTCTGAGAAAGCTACCCCACATTGTTCACAGCTGTATGGTTTATCTCCAGTGTGAATGCGTTGGTGGACTTTAAGTTTACCGGATGTTGTGAAAGCTGACCCACATTGTTCACAGCTGTATGGTTTATCTCCAGTGTGAATTCGTTGATGGGCTTTAAGATTACCGGACGTCGTGAAAGCTGCTCCGCATTGTTCACAGCTGTAAGGTTTATCTCCAGTGTGAATGCGTCGGTGGACCTTTAAGTGAGATAACTGTGAGAAAGCTGCCCCACATTGTTCACAGCTGTACGGCTTTTCTCCAGTGTGAACACGTCGGTGGGCCTTTAAGTTAGACAACTGTGAGAAATCTGCCCCACATTGGTCACAGCTGTACGGCTTCTCTCCAGTGTGAATGCGTTGGTGGGATTTAAGTTTAACCGACGTTATGAATGCTTCCCCGCATTGTTCACAGCTGAACGGCTTCTCTCCAGTGTGTATGAGTTGATGAATTTTGAGCGCACCTAACTGTGTGAAAGCTTCCCGGCATTGGATACAGCTGTATGGTTTCTCTCCAGTGTGAATGAGTTGATGAGTTTTGAGTGCACCTAACTGTGTAAAAGCTGTCCCGCAATGTGCACAGCTGTAAGGTTTCTCTCCAGTGTGAATGCGTTGATGGACTTTAAGATTACCTGACGTTGTGAATGCTGCCCCGCATTGGTCACAGCTGTATGGTTTATCTCCAGTGTGAATGACTTGGTGGACGTTAAAGTGACCACGGTGAGAAAAAGTTTTCCCACATTGTTCACAGCAGAACGGCTTCTCTCCAGTGTGAATGAGTTGATGACTTCTGAGCAAACTTAACTGCGTGAAAGCTGCCCCACATTGTCCACAGCTGTGACGTTTATCTCCAGTGTGAACTCTCTGATGAATCTTTAAATTTCTAGATGTTGTGAAGGACTTGCCACAGTCCTGACAGCTGTGATGTCCGAGTCCCCCTCTTCCTCTCCGTTTCTATAGAAACAGACAGAGAGTTAGATGCAATGGTCGAACGATACACAAGCAAACATACTTACACAATACTAAGATGTTTACATATGCTAACATGCCAATCCAAATAACAAATGCTTATATATACTAACATACTAACCTATGTAAACACATGCACCTTTACAACAACTTGTTGATATTCTAAAACATCATATTTAAAGAGTCATCAGTTGTAATTATATTATGTCAATGTATTATTTGACAAACCTCTAAAAAAGTGTTTTTGAGGAAATAAATCCTTCAAAGCTGCCTGGTCAGTTTGTTTTGGAACGTAAAGGGTTAAATGAATTGTCCACCTGCTGCCTCTGCTGTTGCTAGGAAGAAGATGTTATGTTTTCAGCTCTGTGATTGGTGGTCCAGCTATACATCTACAGAGGGAGAGTTATTTCAAATGAGTCAAATTGACCAATCAAATCTTCACTCTAAAAGGGCGGGGTTTGGTATTGCTAGCTTTATGATGAAGTTCTGCCCGCTGTGGGTACAAGCTAGCACCTCCGTTAAACTAGGCTAGCTAACGTTAGCCAGCCTGCTGGTTGATGATGGAAGCCTGGAGTAACGTTATCGCTGCTATGGAGGACCAAAGCTATGAGGAGGAGGTTGCTAATTTATATTCCATGCGGTTTTAAGATTAACTTTTAATGAAAAAGTAGACAAAAGTTGTAGTTGATGAAACAACGGTGAAGTGGGGTGCCCACTCGATAAATCCAGTGAAGTCAACAGGTCTGAATCATGCAGCTCTGGCCTCAGTTGAAGACATTTGAGGGGAGCGACTTCTATGCTAGCCACATAAGGAGCAGGACGTAAGTCCTGCCAAGTGCGGTGGCTGCAATATACCGTCATTATATATCGTTTAAAGACATTCCACATCTGGTGACCCAGTGACCACTAGGAAAGACTAGCTGGCAACCACAGAAGAGTGGTGAAAGTGGGGAGAGACAGCTGGCATCTAAGGCATGGCAAGCCAAAGCACTTCCTCCGTGAGGAGGAACCCAACTCAAGACGCTATAGAAAAGCACCAACTCCAGACTTCCCCCCAGCTGAGGAAATGGCCCTTGTCTTAAAACCAGGAAGGCCTGTGATGGAAGGGATCCATGGTGGGGCAGCTACTGACTCTGTTCCACCTGCAGAAACTGCCCTCTTCATACAAGGTACATTTTCCAGTACTGCACATCAAAACCAATCAACCTGTTATATGGGTATATGTGGATTGTCTGACCTTGTTTGGCCTTGCAGTGTCCGGCGACACAGTCACTCTCCTGCCACCAGATGATGATACAGTGAGTATTGTTTATTAAAAGCATATGGCTTGGCACATCCTGTCAATACAAATACTATTCAATATGGTAGGGGGAAGTGGCTTCTGCAGCATGGGAAGGGGCTTCTGCAGCTGATGAAGAGACACTGTCACTGGAATCTAGAAGGCCGGAGGTATCATGCGGATCTTATGGAAATGCGTATTTAGTCCATAATGGATGAGAAGTTAGTGATATAGCACTCATAGAAAATATATTTGTAACAGGATCCAGATGCAGTACAGCCTGACAGCCAGCCTGGAAACATAGTGATTATTGGCTAAAGGAAATCTAAATTAGGGCTGAAACGATAATGGAATAATTTGATTACAAAAAAGCTTTGAGGCAAATTCTCTGCCTCTACAATTTACGACATGGCGAGATGTAATCTGGCTGAGAAGCATAACTTTTCAGAGGTGGAGATTGAAACCCTGATATCTCAGGTTCATTTCAACAGTGTTGCTGTAGTAAATCGGACTCCAGCTGAAGTTTATTTAATTTATACATCCCTGACATATGTATGCTATAATCCTAATAGTAATATACAGTAGTGTTAATTTTGTCACCTATTTTTAATTTAGTCTTAGTCTTGTACCAAATGTCCTTTTTAGTTTTAGTCATATTTAGTCATTAACTTATGTTTTTTTGTCAAGATTTAGTCGACTCAAAGTCTCGTCATTCTAGTCAAGTTTTAGTCAAAACATTTTAGTCTTTTTTTAAATAACAAATTTCTGCGATTATTTCTGATAACCATTTCAGTCAAATAGTTATAACATTCTGATTTTTTGTACGTAAAATGTGACCAAATATCGAGCCTCTTCCTTATTTCACCAGTAAATTCCTGTTAAACCACTGGATGGGAAAAGGGTATTTTACAATAACTTTGAATGCAGCACGAGGCTGGCAAGGCGAGTTTCAAGTGAACGCAACATCTGTTGTTTTTCAGAAAACGGCAGCTACAGGAATCCTCTACAGTGAAATACAGACAAACTTCTACACCGTTTAGCTGTCAGTATTTTAACCGTGTTTAGTCCAGCTGCTAGCTAACGCTAGGCTAACGTTGCCTGCTGCTAAGTGTAGTGTTAACTAGGGTGACATGCGGCGATGTTTAGGATCATCAGAGAGAAGCGCTGCCGAAATCCCCATTGTTGGTCCGGTAGATAACGGTCGTTAAGGCACCGTGTCGTATCTCATGATGAAAAAGTACGATTATAGATGAAAATGAAGGGAGATTTTATCTTAGTTTTTATTTTATGCAATGCATTTTAGTCTGGTCTTTTTTCATCAAATTAATAATGCATGTTAATTTAGTGTTAGCGTTTTTGGACATTGGTGCAGTCTCGTCATCGTCTCGTCTTAGTCATGGAAAACAAGGTCGTTAACGAACATATCTAGTTTCATCTCGTCTGATGAAATTAACACTACTATACAGGCTTATATTGCAATCCCTTAGGCCTACATGGTGTATATTTAAATAAAAACATTAGCAGAGTTTATGCAGTGGCTTTTATTTTACTCGTGTTTTTTTTCACGAGTCAGAGCCAGGCAACAGCTGTGAGGAAGAGCGCGTGGTCCCTCTCCCTTACAACAACGCTTCTGGAAGGACGGCACACATCTGCCAATGTTGAGGACTGGCTGAAGGACACTACTGCCAAATTTCACATTCCCTTTGAAAAGGTGAAGACAGTTGCCCAACGACTATGGGGCCAATGTAGTGGCGGCAGCAAGAATTTTGAAAAAGAGGCATGGGTGGACTTCTGTGAGATGTGCAGGGCACACACTGAATTTAGTTGTGCAGAGCACACTTAAAAACAACAAAACCATGGTTAACAGTTTAAGAAGAGCAAACTGGCCTGTACCAAACTTAAAGAAAAGCAGCAACAAATGGGAGTGGCACCACTAATGTTGATTCAAGATGCAAGTACTCGATGGAACAGCACACATCACATGCTATCCAGGCTCCTTGGACAAAGATGGCCTGTGACCACAGCTCTTTCCAATCCTGCTGTCAATCCAAGAGGAAACAGCCCTACCTGGATCTAAAGCCGGAGCAGTGGAACATCACTGAGGAGCTGAATCAGGTCCTTGAACCATTTGAAGGAGCTACAGTTTCTCAGAGGAGAACAATATGTTACACTTGCTGCTCTTCCACAGCTGGTGCAAAACCTTAAAAAGTCAACACTGAAATCAGAATTTGAAACTGCACCAGTAAGGGCATTCCAGGCTGATGTGGCAGAACAACTCACAGAGAGATGGCACAATCTGTTTGTATTTCAACCTGAAGCTCCTAACACAGTCCTCTTGGCTGCTGCCTTTGGACCCCAGTAGGGCTGTCAACGAATATTCTAAATTCAAATATATATTCGAATAGTTAAAAAAAACGAATTTCGAAGGTGAAAATGAATATTCAAATTTAAAAAAATAAATTAAAAAAAGTGGAAAAAAAACGCTGGCGGTAGCAGAGTCTGTCTGGCTGTCTGTTTCGCTAGCGCGCCTGAAAGCCATTACATACCGGACGCAGCCCAGCTGGCCCGTACAAATGTGACATCATGAGATCGCCGTGACTATTTATAGCTGCGCTGGTGGTGGAGACACTAGCTGCAGTCTTCTCCTGAACAGAGGTGGCGCTAATGAGCAAAGGCTACCGACGTTGCTCTTTCTACGGACTAGAAGAAGAAGAAAAAGGTAAACAACGGCGGAACTGGCAGCAGGGTTGACCTCAATGCTTCGTGTCAGTACCCGATCCGTTCCAACTGCACAATCCGTTCTGCGCATGCGCAAGATGTTCGCGCATGCGCTGTGGTACGATGATTTACGACTCTACCCGATCTGTTCCCACACTAGCCTCCACCGGGAAGCTAACGTTAGTTTAGCTAATAGCTAATTCGGGCGGACCGCTAGGTGATTATAGCGGTCTGCCGTTAGCCTCCACTGGGAACCTAACGTTACTTTAGCTAACAGTTCATTTGGCTAACCGCTAGCTGATTGTAGCGGTCTGCCATCCGTCAGCCTCCACAGTTAAGCTAACGTTAGTTTAGCTAACAACTAATTCGGCTAACCGGTAGCTGAGACAGCACGCAAACTTTTAAAAGACCCTCAAAATAAAACTACTAATAAAACATATATAACAGCTGTTACGTCAGTTCTACTTTACTTGTGCTCATTTAAAATACAATCACTCAATACTTGTCTTTATTGTTACTGTAAAGTCTTAATGTAGCTGTAGCCTGCTTTTCCCGTTATGTTTGACTTAACGTTATTTCAGACTGAATCTAGCTGTCCGTTCTGCCTGCACGATCCGTTCTGCGCATACGTTATTTGTCGGCTAGCGGTTAGCCGAATTAGCTGTTAGCTAAACTAACATTAGCTTGGGTGGAGGCTAGCGTGGAACAGATTGGGCAGGTCGTAAAACAGTATTATCATCTGCGCATGCGTGAACATCTTGCGCATGCGCAGAACGGATTGTGCAGGTGGAACGGATCGGATACTGACACCCCGATGTGATTCACTGACTTACTTCGTCGGATGGAGCCTCTCATTCACCATAAAAGAACTCATCTTAACCCGGTGAGTTCACCAGAGAGACCTGCAGTCACTCTGAGAGTCCTGGCATCACGTTGTTGGCGAACTCATTCAGGCTCCCGTTTCCACTTTGTCGCGCGCCGCTGAAAAAAAGAGCTGTGCCCGACCTCGGCTCGGCCGGATATGACATCATTTTGACGTCACGATGTCGCGCTCCACCTTGGATGCATGCGCAACCAGATGTTCGAATATTCGTTGTTATTTTAGAGGGAATATTCAAACGTCATTTTTGAGCAATTTTGACAGCCCTAGACCCCAGGTTCAGAAAACTGAAGTTCTTGCCTGCTGAAGAAGTTTTTAAGGTCCAAAATACCATTCAAACCATGAAGGGAAACAAGACTGGGGGGTGAGAGGGGAAATGAAGCCACCATCAGCACATTAGAAACCCCCCAGCTACACATACCAAGGGTGGATCATGCCTCAGTATTCTGGGATCCTCATTATCAGACTCCAGCACCAGTGATGAAGAGGATGAGAATTGCTTCAATACATTATTTTGTATTATTAATACATATTTCATTAATATAGGCAAATAAACAGTGACGTGAAAAAAAAGCCTGCGAGACCATGGTTAAATTGTGATTGGTCAATCATAATCTACAGTTATTGTAGGCCTACATGATTAATAAACAGAAACAATGATTGACTCATCTCTCAGTAACATAGCAACAGTCCCTCCAGGATTTTGCAGCCTTTTTTTGAGATTGTTGCAGCCCAAAATACCTGATATTGCTGGAGCTTTTGCAAAAAATTGCAACAGAAGTTGCCTTTTGTATTTTTGTTGCAATGAAGTTGCGAGAGACAGTGAAAGTTGCTATTTGGTATAGTTCTTTGAAAAAAAAAAAAAAAAAAAAGGAAACTTATTTTGGAGAGAATACAATTACTCTGGGCTGAGTTGTCCTAGTAACCTTTCCAAAAAGGCTCAGGATGCTGCAAATGTTGGTATAATATGAAAATGGCAGGTGGATTTAAGACAAAAAATAATAATTTATTGAATGAATAAATGTGAACATTTCTGTCAGTGGCGTTTTGCATTGTTAGTTTATTTCCTAACCTGGCCTGGGACACCCATTCATATGGTTTGATAAAAGACTTTAACTTATTTATCATTTCACTTAAAATAACAAGTGTAGCTGTCCTCAATTTAGTTCATCCTGTTCGTCTCATCTCCGGTGCCCTTTTGGGGCCATTTTCGGCTGAAAATTTTCAGTGGCCGAATATTCAGTGCATCCCTAATCTGTATAGCACATTATTCAGATAAAAACATTAAAAGACAAGAAAAAAAATTGATAGCGCAGCATAAGAATTTAAATAACTGAGAGATAAAATACACAAATAAAAGTTACAGCGCAGTATAAGAAATTAAACATTAAAGAGCAGTTATCGAGTGTCATACAGTGTCATCAATGCAACTTCAGTCTAACAAATGAACAGTTATTTAAAGATAGTCAACATCAAAAAGATAGGTCTTTAGCTTTGATTTAAAAGAACTGAGAGTTGCTGCAGACCTGCAGGTTTCTGGGAGTTTGTTCCAGATATGTGGAGCATAAAAACTGAACGCTGCTTCCCCCTGTTTAGTCCTGACTCTGGGGACAACAAGTAGACCTGTCCCAGACCACCTGAGAGGCCTGGGGGGGTTATAGTGTGGTAGCAGATCAGAAATGTATTTTGGCCCTGAACCGTTTAGTGATTTATAAACCAGCAAAAGTATTTAGAAATCAATTCTTTGAATCAACATGGAGGAAACACTGGAATTCACAAACTGTCAGATATCTGTACACACGACATCTGAAGAAACACAGATCACTGTCAGCAAAGGTAGTCTCCAGGATCTGGACCTTGGTATGGAAATTTAGAAAAACAAAAACACTGAGGAAACTGGATCTGGAGATACAGAAACTAGAAAGATTAGTAAGTGACTTCAATACACACTGTAAAACAATGTTAATGTTTTTTTTCCTCTCTCCCCAGCTCCAAGCTGACAAGTCCCAGCGCCAAAATAAGATTAAGAAGCATCGTGCCGTTCCCCGTGTGATCAATGTACACTACACTATATGGGCCACTAGGCTTGCACAATTCGGACGATATTTTAGCTTAGAATTTATATCACAATTCTCTGCCACAATTTTTTTCTCACGAAGTGTAGCCTAATGTTTATTGCACACATGAACCATGACAAAACAAATTGCTTTCAATAAATTGATTGAAGGACAAAAAAAAAGTAATTTAATAATTAAATCGTGAACAGGGATGAATCGAGATCGCGATTTTATAACGATTTATCGTGCAGACCTATGTCCCACTCAATCTCCGGTGCCAGGGCAACCATTTCTAACTAACTATCTAAACCACTGCAATAGAAGGATTTAAATCTAACTTGTGACAGCAATAAGGACATGTAATGCATGTTAATAAAAATAAATCAGAACACAACGGAATAACTGTTAAACACCTTTATTTCGGATCAGAGCGACAACTGATTTAACACATACGACTCCAGGATTAATCTTAGCCTGGCTGTTAGCCTGCTCTCATGTCCCTGGCTGGCTGGAGCTCTGAGAAGACAGCCACTGGTATACAATCACTTTATTTTTACTTTCATCAAACGTCCCTATTTCACCAATATGTACAATACTACTAAAGATATTCCTTATGTCGTCTACTTCGGTATATTAGTCAAGCATTGTCATAACTCTCTTCATAGCGCTGTGTTCAAAAAGCAGAACATTTCCTTTACATCCTTCACAATAAAAGCCCCTGGTTACTTTGTTACCTACATGCTTTTATTTTGAAGAGGAAACCTGGAGGAAATGTAGCTCTTCATCAGCAGTAACTTAACAAGAGTCCTCTAAACGGAGCCCAAATGTAAACCAAAGCAGATATCAACTAGAAACTAAACTAAGCCCAGAGATTCAGTTAGAAGCTCCAAACGGACTGAGAGCTGAACACAGCGAGACTTTTAAAAACCTCTTTGGACGCCTCTGGCCCCTTTTCACCCAGAGAGAAGCATGTGTGCTAATGGCCACAGAGCCCCCCCATGTTGTTTCCATGAGAGTCGGCCATCTTGTGTCTTTAGTGTGCTTGTTGTGTCCTAACACTGACCTGAACACCGCTGCTATCAGAGGCCGAGCCTGCTGCTGCTCTTCTGGGGACCTTGTTGCTCCGCTGCTCCGGCTTCTGCTGCTCCTCCTCCATTCCGCTCTTGTTCTGGTCCTGGTCCTGGTCCTGGTCCTGGTCTCGGAGATCCAGCAGCTCTCCACCGGGACTGCTGCTGACTCACTCCGGGTTCCAGACTGACATGGCTGCAGCCTGGAGCCTTTTCAAAGTAAAAGCTCGAGTCTGAGCTTCGACTTTTCAAAGTAAAAGCTCGCGTCTGGTCCGCTATGTGTCCTTCCTACTTTTGGGTGTTTTGGGTGTTTTTTTTTAACTAAACAGTAACGGCAATCATACAAATGAATAAAATACTTTAAAAAAGTATCTGTCTCTAAGATAAATGCAGACTATTATGCTAATTAATAAAATACTTAAAAATATAGTTGGTGTCTTGGGTGTTTTTTAACTAAACAGTAAGATAAATGCAGAATATCATGCTAATGAATAGAATACTTGGAATAAAAAAAATTGCAGAATTAGGCTACTATATTATAGTGTATATTTTAATATACACTATTTTAAGTTGTCATAACTTATAGTTTGTACAGAATTGTGTTCATTGTCTTTTGAAAATGTTGGAGGTGGAGATTGTGCAACTTAAATTGTAATTACACTAGTTAAATAACTGGATTCTCTTAAGAGGGTTTTTCAAATGTTCTAATGAAGGATTTGTGAAATTGAGAAATATAATTTTTTCTTTCACTTATGTTGTTGTACTAAAATAAATAGGGGAGAACCGGGAAAAATGAAACAGTTTTTAATTAAACGTGATTTACAAAGACATCATAAAACACTGAAAGCTAACATTTAGTCACTAGCAACCTAAATCTGTCCTCTGTCAAATACAGTTGCATTTTCAGCTCTGACTGAAACCATTCGGGAGTAATTTAAGCAGTAGTCTGACGTGTGTTTTGTTTCATTTGTCCCTCCTGGCCTGGATGAATGAAACAGGCATGGGGGGGGATGAATGAAACATCCAGTTTAAGCAGTTTATGTACACTTTCCACAACTTCAATATTTAGCAACATATCATGAATGGTACATCAGATAGGTGTTATTTCAGATAGATTGCTGTAGGGCTATACGTCTTGGTGAATGTCTGTTAACTCATTGCCGTCATCGTGAAGCGCGGAAATATCATGCACTATGCCATTTATATAGCTAGAATAATACATGTTTCCAATTATATACTGTTTCTATAGTACAAAATGTTATTTCACTCTGTTCTGATGTGGGTCAGGCCACCGCACATCCAAATAAGTGCCCTTCATGACCCACAGCCCGTCAGTCTCCATAGGATAACATGGGAAAACTCGACCCCCTACCTGATAGCCCCAAATATATTTACATCTTTTCTAAAACCACTTTTCCATGTCTCACCTGCATAAAATATAGTATAAACACAGATTTGTGTGCAATTACTTAGAATACACTGGGTTTACTGCCTGGTCGGGACGAATGAAACAGCTGTTTTGATTCCATTGGAATTCTATCGTTTAGAATCGTTTGGATTATTTGGTTTCTAATCTGATCATCGGTTCCAAATTTAACATGCGCAAGTTTGGGTTTCCGTAGCAACCAGGCGCTTGTTGTGTTGCAGCCATGGAGCACAGTAAGCAGTGCTCTAGTCTGGCTTTATTTTACGTTGAAAAAGCCCCGTCAAACTGCAACCCACCTTTTGAATCAAAATATAACTTTCCTCTTATTTGTGAAATAAGCATGTGACCCGTTTCAACTCCACCCTCAAAGAATCAGAATCAAGAATCAATAAGAACCGGAATCAGAAGGAAGAATCGGAATTGGAATCAGAATCGTTAAAATCTAAATGATGCCCGACCCTACTTATCACCATCCTTTTCTTCCATCATTCTTTGGAACTGCACATTACAGTGAGGACAAAGTACATTTAGCAACTTTGCACAGCGCACTCTGCAGGGAGGGTGGTCCAGGTTAGGACTGAATAGCAAGAAGGATTCTGGTGGTGGGTCTAAGGGTCTCTCTGCTGGGTCCCTTTGTCCTTGCATTTCACTATCATGTACCTGAGAAACAGAGAGAGAAAGAGAGAGAGACACACACACACACACACACACACACACACACACGTTTGTGTGAATGTGAAAAACACACAAAACATATGAGAGAGAGAGACATCATGGCTTTCAAACGAGCAAAGTGGCAGTAGGTCAAGGCAAAGAGACTTCAGATACAGTATTAGGGGACCACTAAGGTCTATATAAAAGAGACTTCAGATACAGTATCAGGGGACCACTAAGGTCTATATAAAAGAGACTTCAGATACAGTATTAGGGGACCACTAAGGTCTATATAAAAGAGACTTCAGATACAGTATTAGGGGACCACTATATAAAAGAGACTTCAGATACAGTATTAGGGGACCACTAAGGTCTATATAAAGAGACTTCAGATACAGTATTAGGGGACCACTAAGGTCTATATAAAAAGAGACTTCAGATACAGTATTAGGGGACCACTAAGGTCTATATAAAAGAGACTTCAGATACAGTATTAGGGGACCACTAAGGTCTATATAAAAGAGACTTCAGATACAGTATTAGGGGACCACTAAGGTCTATATAAAAGAGACTTCAGATACAGTATTAGGGGACCACTAAGGTCTATATAAAAGAGACTTCAGATACAGTATTAGGGGACCACTAAGGTCTATATAAAAGCATCCAAAGAGCACCATGTCATTGGACCTTTAACTGAGCAAAATTCTTAAAAAAAACCTCATTTTTGTTAAAGGCTGAAGATGTTTCAGACAGATCAAGCTAAAAAACAGGAGGAGTTTGAAAAAGTAAGTTTTGACAGTAAGTAATTCAGCTTCATTTAAAGAATGCTTGGATGTTGCTCACTTAAAAGTAGTTTGGACCAAGGTGGCCCGGATGTTTGAACTGGATCAATATCTAAATGCCTCATCAAGTATCTGGTGGAATCCACAGTTATGTATTGGTAGATCTCCCCTTTCTGGAAAAGAGAATAGTTACACTGGGGGATCTGGATCTCAGCGACATATTGAAATCCTCTGAGGATGTGGTACAGCAGTTTGGAACCCCCAGGTCTAAACTTTTCAGCTATTAACAACTTTCCATCTGTTACTGGGGATTGTTGGGTGTGTGGACGAACCTTTACAGTAGGGTTCCAAACTCCGCTGGTACTGAGAGCCACGTTAGACCCCTAATTAAACAACAACTGCTTTGCAAAATGAAAATAGTACTAGCGGATGAGGAATGATTAAAACAGTGAATGAGTAGAAACAGACTGCCTGGTTGATCCAGCTGGAGGGGCAGGAGGAGGAAGAGGACCCAGCTCTGCTCTGGAAAATGTTCAAGAGGATGCAGTATGAATACGTTGGAGGACTTTAAGGTTACTACTGTGAGATACACATTGTTAACAGCTGTAAGGTTTCATATTATAGTATGTCAAAAAAAAATCATAGACAGTCACAGTATAGTATGCCAAAAAAAAAAAAAAAAAAAAAAAGTCTTATTATAGTATGTCAAAAAAGTCATAAAAATCCATAGAATAGTATGTCCAAAAACATCATAATTTGTTTTTTCCAGCTCGCAAGTCAACAGAGAGTGCCTAGACCCCCCTGGCTGCAAAATAAATCTGCTGCCACTACGGTGCGTCTAGATTTCTAGGCTAATATACAGTATGTATAGTATTTCAAAAAAAGTCATAAAAAGTCATAGTATAGTATGCCAAAATAAAAGTCATAAAAAAGTCATAGTTGATATCTGGAAATGGATGGAGGAAACTTCACAGATGACTGACTCAGATGTCTTCAGATTAGATGCAGCTTTATTCAGATATATAAACATACACACTCATAGATCAGCTTCTCCCTGAACACTACGTGAACACAGTCCTTTATACAGTTTTGGCCTCACATCTGGAGAACCAGCTGTCAATCATATACCCATAAAAACTTAGGATCCCCCAATTAGGTGGTCTCTGCTGTCGGGTAGACCCCCTCCGAAGGTCACAGGTGAGGATTACATAAGTTGTTATTCAGCTCTCCTTCACATGAAACATAATAATTACACCTGGAGAATATTAGTTCTCATGGTGTCATACCCAGATGTTACCATAACTCTCACCACACAGGACCCCCCCACATCAACAGTCACTCATCAGTTGGCATGTGAGGGTCACATAATAACCTTATGGAATACATTGTATAAGATATCTTTGAAAGCATACAAACCTAATAATCAACCTATCAATAGTATAATATGTAAAAAAAAAAATCATTAAGTCATATTATAATTTGTCGAAAATAGCCATAAAAACTCAGTATGTTGAAAAGATCATTAAAAGTCATAGTATAGTATGTTAAAAAAAAAGTAATAAAAAAGTGAAGTATCTGACCAGTCTCTATATAACTTCTCCAGAAACATCTGGAAAGCGTTATTAGTGGGGCCCCTAGAAATAGGGATGTCCTTGTTGGCTTGGTTCCAAAAGGATGATAGCCATTGGTCAATTATTACTTCCCCACCTTATGTTACACAAAGTTTAGGACATATATACCATGTGTTAACAGCAGAACCTCTGGGTGAGGTCCTCTCCGGGCTCTTCCGAGCTTGTAAATTGATGCTGAATTCTTTGATGTAAATAAACTTTTATAATCAAGGACAGTGTCAGTGGATTCCTCTCCACACAGCATTACATCGATACTACATACACCACAAAACTCATTGTATAATATGTTGAAAATAGTAATAAAAAGTAATAATATAGTATTTTGAAACAAATCAAAAGTCATAGTATGTCGAAAAAAAGTCATTAAGTCATATACTATGTCAAAAAAGTGATTAAAAAAATCATAGTATAGTATTTCAAAAGGTTATAAAAAGTCATAGTATAGTAGCCTGACAAGCCAGACCCACATCCAGATGTTGGGTCTGGAAACTCACCATTGACGGAGCTCAATCCAAGGGGCGGGATAAACGGTTGTCTTGCAAATTCCCTCTGCACCAATAGGATAGCGCTCCAACCAGGCAGAGCAACGAAGAAGGTAGCGAAGCTAGATTGATTAAACTTTTGCCGTATCCGGTCGGCAAAACTCCGAACACATCTTCCTTTTTAAGAATGATTTCTGTGCCATTTTTTATTCTTTCCTCAAAGAAAAGCTTAACTCCAAGAGTTCCAGAAGAACACCGCTGTTCCCAGCAGCAGCCATAAGCCCCGCCCACTGACTCTACACATGATGTGATTGGTCCGACCAAAATTTGTTTTTTCCAGCTCGCAAGTCAACGGAGAGTGCCTAGACCCCCCTGGCTGCAAAATAAATTTGCTGCCACTAGAGTGCGTTTAGATTTCTAGGCTAATATATGGTATGTATAGTATTTCGAAAAAAGTCATAAAAAGTCATAGTATAGTATGTCGAAAAGTCGTACAAAGTTATAGTATCGTATGTCGAAAAAAATCAAGTCACAGTATAGTATAAGGAAAAAAAGTCATTAAAGGTCATAGTATAGTATGTCGAAGAAGGACAAAAAGTCTTAGTATAGTATAGTATGTCTAAAAAGTCTTAGTATAGTATGTCAAAAAGTCATAAAAAAATCATAGTACAATATGTCGAGAAAAGTTATCAAAAGTCAGTATAGTATGTTGAGTATAAAGAGGAAAAAAATGAAAAAAATAAACCCAACTTACAATATTCTTTAACAAAACACATTAATACATGAAGTAATAAAGTAAAATCAAAATGATAACAGTCATATATCCAAAAAAAATTCCATCTCTTGACGTATATTGTTAATAACATTCAGTTACAGGACACAAAATAATTTTTTTTTTTTTAAATCTGGTAAAATATGATCAACTTAATCAGTGAACAGAAAGAGGACATTAGGATAAAATGAGACTAAAACTGGTAAATCAATTTCTTCTACAAGCTTCAACCATGAATATCTCATCATCTGATTCCTTGGAAAACAACTGTTATGTTACACTCATCGTGGTTTTCACTGCACTGATTTTCACTTGTCATCTTTACATGCTCTTTTTTACCCAATGTTATGTGTTCTGACAAATTCCCCACTTTGTTCTCCTTCCATATTTATCATCAGGTTAGTGCCTGCAAGTGGTCCTGGACCTCGGCTACTTTGGGCTCAGCACTGCTCTCTGTTTTATGCTGATGACACTGTACTGTATTGCTCAGCACCCACCGCAGACCAGGCCCTCTCCCAGTTACAACTTGCTTTTAACACACTTCAACAGAATCTTAATGATTTAAAACCTGTTTTAAATGCAGAAAAAACTAGTCATGCTTTTTTCAAATTCTAAATCTAAATCAAATCTGCCTTCTATCCTCACTTCCCAGGGTATTAAGATTGAATGTGTTTCTAAGTACAGATATATTGGTATTTCGCTTTTACCCTTCATATTCAGCAGCTAGCAAAAAAGATTAGAACTTAAACTAGTTTTATTTCAGAATCAAATCCTGCCTTCGTTCAAATCAAGAAAGAGGCTGGTTGCTGCCACTTTTATGTCTGTACTTGACTTTGGTGATGTTTTGTACATGCATGCTTTGTCTCAAAGTGTACATGCACTGGACACTGTATACCATGGATCTCTGAGGTTCATCACTAGTATGAAAGCCCTCACTCACCATTGTGAACTGTATGAACGTGTTGGATGGCCTTCTTTATCAACACGGAGACTTCAACTGGCATATATTCATACACAAGGCTATTTTAGGTCACTTTACAATCTTCGTTTCCAGGATCTTTTCTTTCTGGTTCCCAAGGTTAGAACTGAACTGGGGGAAAAGTGTTTCAGTTTGCTGCTCCCTCTACATGGAACAAGTTACAGAAATCCATGAAACTTACTGAGCTGGTCTCATTGGTTGCTTTTAAGAGGAATTGACCTGATGAAGGTCTGAGACCGAAACGTTGTATTTTTCTTCTAAATAAATTATTGCTTGCGTAATGGTCAGTGTGCGGGATTTTCTTTAAAAATTTTAATCTGCTACTTTTGATCATATCCTACGCACCTGCCCGACAAAAGAGGTGTGCAAAAAAGCTTTCCTACGTTGCGAAGAGGATGTTGATTGACTTGGAGGCAGCCACATCTGGCTGCAGATGTTTTCCCTGATGTGTTTAGGATTCTGGTTGACTCTGAGGGATTAGCTGTTTCAGTTGTTTCATGTTTCTAGTGTCAAACTTGCTCTTGAGGGAATTATTGGAATTGTTGGAATTGTTGGGGCTTTGTAAATTATAGTGTGGTCTAGACCTACTCTATCTGTAAAGTGTCTCGAGATAACTCTTGTTATGATTTGATACTATAAATAAAATTGAATTGAATTTGTGTTTTTATGTATTTTGTGTGTGTGTGTGTGTGGTTGTACTGCTGCCTGTCTTGGCCAGGACACTCTTGAAAAAGAGATTTTTAATCTCAATGAGTCTCTTCCTGGTTAAATAAAGGTAACAACAAAACCACAAATAGCTTCTTGACTCATGCTATTTGTTCCCTCTCTCCACTCTATCAACAGCTTGGCATTAGAAAATGTTCAAGAGGAGGCAGTGTGAATGCGTTGGTGGGCTTTAAGGTAACTAGACACAGAAAAGGCTTTCCCACATTGCTCACACCGGAAAGGCTTCTCTCCAGTGTGACTGAGTTGATGGACTTTAAGGTGAGAACTCTGAGAAAAAGTTTTCCCACATTGCTCACACCAGAACGGCTTCTCTCCAGTGTGAATGCGTCGGTGGGTTTTTACGCTAGATAACCGTGAGAAAGCTGCTGTGCATATGTCACAGCTGTACGGCTTCTCTCCAGTGTGAATGCGTTGGTGGACTTTAAGGCTATCACTCTGGGAAAACATTTTCCCACATTGTTCACACCAGAACGGCTTCTCACCAGTGTGTACATGTTGGTGGGTCTTTAGGTGAGATGACCGTGAGAAAGCTGCCCCGCATTGTTCACAGCTGTACGGTTTATCTCCAGTGTGAACGCGTTGGTGGACTTTAAGGTGACTACTCATAGAAAATGTTTTCCCACATTGTTCACACCCGAATGGCTTGTCTCCAGTGTGAACGTGTTGGTGGGACCTTAGGGAACTTTGACTGGTGAAAGCTGCCCCGCAATGTTCACAGCTGTACGGTTTATCTCCAGTGTGAATGCGTTGGTGGGCTTTAAGGGTATCACGCTGAGAAAAACTCTTCCCACATAGTTCACACCGGAACGGCTTCTCTCCAGTGTGAATGAGTTGATGACGTTTGAGCGCACCTAACTGTGTGAATGCTGCCTCACATTGTTCACAGCTGTGGGGTTTATCTCCAGTGTGAATGAGTTGATGAGTTTTGAGCTTACTTAACCACGTGAATGCCGCCCCGCATTGTTCACAGCTGTATGGTTTCTCTCCAGTGTGAACTCTCTGATGATTCTTTAAATTTCCAGATGATGTGAAGGACTTGCCACAGTCCTGACAGATGTGGTGTGCAAGTCCCTCTCTTCTTCTCCGTTTCTATAGAAACAGACAGAGAGTTAGATGCAAAAGGTGGAGCGATACACAAGCAAACATACTTACATATGCCAAGATGTTTACATATGCTAACATTCCAATCCATGCTAACACATGCTTATATACAGTACAGGCCAAAAGTTTGGACACACCTTCTCATTCAAATGCGTTTCCTTTTATTTTCATGACTATTTACATTGTAGATTCTCACTGAAGGCATCAAAACTATGAATGAACACATATGGAATTATGTACTTAACAAAAAAGTGTGAAATAACTGAAAACATGTCTTATATTTTAGATTCTTCAAAGTAGCCACCCTTTGCTTGTCTTGGGGTTGGGACCATCAGTTGTGTTGTGAAGAAGTCAGGTTGATACACAGCCGACAGCCCTATTGGACAACTGTTAGAATTCATATTATGGCAAGAACCAATCAGCTAAGTAAAGAGAAACGAGTGGACATCATTACTTTAACAAATGAAGGTCAGTCAGTGCGCAAAATTGCGAAAACTTTGAATGTGTCCCCACATGCAGTTGCAAAAACCATCAAGTGCTACAACAAAACTGTCTCACATGAGGACCTCCCCAGGAAGGAAGACCAAGAGTCAAAACTTTTCACCAGTAGTGTATATAAAATGGACCAACAGATTTTTTGTACCTTAACTGGGTTCCGGAGGCAGTTCATAACTTTCGGTAAGCGGAGTTTGATCGGGAGATTATTCCATTACGCGGCATTATTGACGTCTGCAGTCGGGTGCTCTCATGTTCGCTCTGTTTACGTAGCTCTGTTAGCTCGGGCATTTAGACAATAGGCTGTTGACAGAGTAACGTTAACGTTTGGTTAACAAGGTTAAAGAAATGCTTGTGTAGTTGTGTCGAATTGTATGCACTTGTGGGAGTTATATGGTACGTTTAAGTTACTCTGGGCTAGATTTATCGAGCCGTTTGCGTCTATTTCCAGGCGCTAATTGGTCGCAAAGACGGACGTAACCGATGCGGGGTATTTACTAACAGGAACACCTGGGAAAGTGGGAGTTCCACCCAAAAAGGTGGGAGGATAAGCACAAAGTGCACCTAATTATATATTCCGTGGTGTTTACAAAGACAGTAAGTAAGAGCGCATCTCTATTCTGCGGGGGAAATTCTCCGCCTCTTAAAAGCAGGTCTGAACCAGCCGCAATCGAGTTTCCTCGTAGACCTTTATGCCGCTGGTGAAATGGCAACAGTAATCTGAGCAAGACGAAGACATAGGCGAGGCTGAAAATGTTTTTAACACAAGAATCACACTTTGTCAGTGAACACAACATCATTTAGCGTTACAGATCGAGCAGCCGTGCAATACTAGAGTTACTGGAAGAAATCAAAGATGACATTGAATCTCCCACTCAGCGTTCACATCCCATTCCAGCAGTTGTTAAACTCCTCGCTACATTACAGATATATCGGCATCAGGATCATTTCAAACAGTCCTAGCATCAGCAGTGGGAATATCACAGTCTGCACTCAGCCCTATCATAGCACAAGTACCGCTTCGCTACAGTGCAATCTACGGTATAGTGGGCGGAGAAAGACTCTGATTGGCTGATGGGTGTCAGGGTTGATAAATACTACGCAAAATGTGGAAGCATAGCGTGCGCTATTACCGAACTCGCATAAACAGACGCAGCGCAAACTACGCTAGTGTTAGTAAATTAGGCCCTCTGTCTTTTGCAGACAGCAAAATGTAGGCTATAGGCTAGGCTAGCTAACCTTAGCATAGCTTCCCGTCACTCATTAACTTAGCTGAAACTCCCCACATGGATTTGGGAAACCAAATAGAAAAGAGTGTGGCTGCTGCCGAGCCATCTCTTGGTCCTCCACCAGCCAAAAAAAACTTGTTCTGTGTGGAAGCATTTTACAGTCAGTGCTGCAGATAAAACCAAAGTGATATATGTGTGCAAAAGTCAAATCAGCAGAGGCAGAGATATCAAACATCCGTCAACATCTGCTATGTATAATCACATGCACTTAAAGCATCCTCTCCTGGTACTGTCTGCCAACCCCCCCACAAGCACAAATCCCCCCACCAGCACCAAATCATCATCACAGCCATGTTCTGCCCCTGCAAGTCAGTTTCAATCACTTATATTAGCTGCATTTAATGCAAAACAGGCTTATCCACCCAACCACCGGATCTAGCTAGACCAGACAATGAGTGGATCAAGGGCTGATAAAAGAAATTATAAAATGCTTCACAAGTTAAATTTGGATGTTTCCAGTTTGATGCTCTGCTGCAGTCATCTGAAAATGCCACTGCATTCCCCAAATCTCTGCTGTCTTTAATCCCATCTGATGAACAAGAACAACTAAATGCATGGTTCACAGCAGCACTGAATCCAATCAGGACTTATTGAGGATGTTAAAGTGGGGCTTCCAGAAACCAGCAGGCCTCTTTCAAAGCCAACTCCTGATGTTGAGTGGAACCAAGAAGCTCTGGCAGTGAGTCTTCTCAACATGATGACATGTTGTCATGTGACAGTATATCAAACCTAAGCAGC
The DNA here is from genome assembly GCF_004354835.1 of Perca flavescens. Classification (NCBI taxonomy): domain Eukaryota; kingdom Metazoa; phylum Chordata; class Actinopteri; order Perciformes; family Percidae; genus Perca; species Perca flavescens. The sequence goes on along the minus strand of NC_041340.1, from coordinate 1,200,321 downwards.
AAAAAACAAGGTTCAACATCAAATGTGTCCAGCACTTCATCTGCCCGTCTCAGAGCAGAGGCTCAAACAGCTGCTCTGCTGAAAGAAAAGCATGCTCTGGAGGAACAGGAAGAGAAGTGAAGACAACGAAAAGAACAACTGCAGCTTCAAGTCCATGTAGCTGCAGCAGTGGCAAAAGCAAATGTTTGAAGGAGCTCTGGATCTGGTGAGTGGAGTGCTGCTTCTCAGCCATCTAATGGCATGGAATCAGACTTTAAGAAAAAGGAAACAACTGTTGAAGCTCTTAACATTGATGCAGAGACTTTTGTTCCACATCAACTTGGAAAAGATGAACGAGGAAAACCAGCAACTGGAATCGCTGTTTTACACTTTGGAATACCAAAACAGAAAAGGGACAGACGATACCAGTTATCTCCAGCAGAGGCCCCCAGAGCTGATGAGACAGAGCCCAGTTCTAAATACTGGTACTACAGCGCCTCCAGTGGCTCATCACAGAGATGTCCATACACCTTTGTCCACTAACACTAACAGTGACCAGGACCACATGTTGTCCAGAATGGAAAAACAGAATGAGATAACAGCAATGCTGGTGCATCAGCAATGTCTTGCATATGTCTGTCTGTCTGTCTGTCTGTCTGTCTGTCTCCTAGAAAACCAGAGATGATCACTTTCAACTGTCACACATTTCATAGCCCATACACTCTCACTGTTAAATTGAATGCATTATAGAGATGGATGAATAATGTAATCATGTATTTTCATTTTTTTTTCTTTTTGTCAATGTACTGTATATGTCACCATCATGTGTACTTTTTAATTTATAGTGAATGAGTGCTGTATGACTCCTGGCTGTCTCTATGTCAGTCCTATGCCACCTGACTAGGGACTGCAGTTATTTTTACTAATTCTAGCATATTTACGTGGTGGTTTTATTAGGGCTGTGTAGTGGGAAGAATCTGGCGGTACGAAACGTGTCACGATACATGGGTCATGATTCAATATATTGCAATATATTTCGATACTGTGCGTAAGGCGATATATTGGGATTTTTTTAGATTAGGCTATCATTTTAGAAAAACTAATATTTAATAAAAGACCTGAGTAGGGCTGCACAATTAATTGAATTTTAATCACAATCACGATTTTGGCTTCCCACGATCAAATTTGCGTGATCGAGCAATATTTAAAATGTGTTATAGAACTCTCCTTATCAAAGTTTTTGCAAAGCCACTCTAGCGCGCCATAAACCACGGTCTGATCACGTGACTCTGTGAGCCAATCAGAGTTGTTCCCTGCACCGCGCAGCTTAGTGTCTAGACGTCACAGAGGACCGAGGAGTAACGGGAGGAAAATCACACAACAGGTAGCAGTCGGTCATCATAAGCCGGTCACGATGTTTACCAGTTTACCAGCAAACGCAACATTATGTCCCGTCTGTTTTGTTTTTCAGACAACAGCAGTGACCATAGTGCTAGTTTGTGTCTGTTAGCTCGTAGCTTTAGCAGCAGACTGATGTCCCGTTGTTGGAAATACATTCACACTACACCGTTTAGCTGTCAGCATTTAGCCGTGTTTAATCCAGTTACTACTGTAGCTAACAGTAGGCTAACGTTACCTGCTGTGTAACGTGTTATTAGTGTTTACTGTAGCTAACAGTAGGCTAACGTTACCTGCTGTGTAACGTATTATTAGTGTTTACTGCAGCTAACAGTAGGCTAACGTTACCTGCTGTGTAACGTGTTATTAGTGTTTACTGTAGCTAACGGTAGGCTAACGTTACATGCTGTGTAACGTGTTATTAGTGTTTACTGTAGCTAACAGTAGGCTAACGTTACCTGCTGTGTAACGTATTATTAGTGTTTACTGCAGCTAACAGTAGGCTAACGTTACCTGCTGTGTAACGTATTATTAGTGTTTACTGCAGCTAACAGTAGGCTAACGTTACCTGCTGTGTAACGTGTTATTAGTGTTTACTGTAGCTAACGGTAGGCTAACGTTACATGCTGTGTAACGTGTTATTAGTGTTTACTGTAGCTAACGGTAGGCTAACGTTACATGCTGTGTAACGTATTATTAGTGTTTACTGCAGCTAACAGTAGGCTAACGTTACCTGCTGTGTAACGTGTTATTAGTGTTTACTGTAGCTAACGGTAGGCTAACGTTACATGCTGTGTAACGACATTATTAGTGTTTACTGCAGCTAACAGTAGGCTAACGTTACCTGCTGTGTAACGTGTTATTAGTGTTTACTGTAGCTAACGGTAGGCTAACGTTACATGCTGTGTAACGTGTTATTAGTGTTTACTGTAGCTAACAGTAGGCTAACGTTACCTGGTGTGTAACGTGTTATTAGTGTTTACTGTAGCTAACAGTAGGCTAACGTTACCTGCTGTGTAACGTGTTATTAGTGTTTACTGTGGCTAACAGTAGGCTAACGCTACCTGCTGTGTAACGTCTTATTAGTGTTTACTTTGGCTAACAGTAGGCTAACGCTACCTGCTGTGTAACGTGTTATTAGTGTTTACTGTGGCTAACAGTAGGCTAACGCTACCTGCTGTGTAACGTATTATTAGTGTTTACTAGCGTGACATGCAGTATGTTTATGTTGCCTCTAACGTGGGTTTCGGAGCATCAGAGCGCAACGCAGACATGTAAGTAGCAGTGTAATGAGCCAATGAAATCCGCGTTGCTATTTCGTCCGGTAGATACCTCACGGCAAACGTGCATGTATGGAAAACAGTCGCACAACAGCTGAAATTGCTCCTTCACAGTATCCTTCAATAAAGGAGGAATGTAGCACAATATGGATGTTATAATTAGCCTATGTGACAATAAAATTTGTTTTGGTTAAATCAACAAATAATCGTGATAATTAATCGTGATCTCAATATTGATCAAAATAATCGTGATTATCATTTTGGCCATAATTGTGCAGCCCTAGACCTCATAAAAGTCAAAGAAAATTACTTTAGGTAAACAATTCAGTACACAGAAACTTGTGGTTCCCAGGTTCTTAGTGAGCTAATGTTGATATGCTAAAGTTCAGCCATAGCTATGTTTTTAGCTTGTAGCAAAAAGTCAGGCACTAGTAGGCACTAGTAGACATTGTGACATCAAAATTATGTAATATCCGGCCGGCGCGTCCGATTTATGGCGCGCTATCTGAGGTCGCGCACAGCTCTTTTTTCCAGCGGTGTGCGACAATATTAAAAATATTCTTAATATCGCGGTGGATAACCACGGTGTGGAAACATGTGTTTAATTCTTCCCAGCTTCATCCGAGGATCCTGAAGTTGCCGTGTGGGCGCCTCCAACGTGAGTTTCTTTCTAGAAGTTGGAATCATGTCGGCAGGAGGAGATGACAGCACTCAAAAAAAGACCATAGTTATGATAATAACACTTGTTCTCTCTCCTGAGATGATTGACAAATCTACTTTGATCTCTTGCCAATCACTCAGACAGGAGAATGTAGCAGCTGGACAACGGCTTTTTTATCCTTTTCCATTTTTGGACTTGTTGAAGTTATGTACGTAGCCCAGAACGTAAGTTAAAACTATTCTGTAGCTTGCTAAACTATCATGGGTTTTACTGCCTCGTTATCTGTGTAAACGTTAACTACATTTATTCATATTTCAATAAGTGTTCTGCTACGATGTGGATACACTTAGCCTGTGTTACAGCGTGCATATTTGTAGAGAGAGAGAGAGCGAGAGAGAGAGCGAGAGCGAGAGAGAGAGAGCGAGAGAGAGAGAGAGAGAGAGAGAGAGAGAGAGATATTATCGCCTTCATAATATTGCTGTTGCTGTGTTTCTTATTGCATATAGCTGATAGATGTGCAGATTGTTTATTATTACTTGTGCAGCCACGTGTTGATATTCAGGTTGTTTTAGGGCAATTTGCTAGTAACGTGCCATCACCAGTAAACAGAGAGCTGTGGAGCCACATGCTCAGCTATTAAAGGTGTATTACACTATTTAATGGTATGCTGCAAACCAGCAACTACTGTATGCTCTTATTGTAATCTACCAGTAATACTGTAGTACCTGTATTTGAAATAAATACTCGGTACATTTACAGGCTTCAAACCGACACAATGCTGGTGTCTGATTCATTCTGACCCAAACTGCTTTGTCGCCCTTCTGGCTGTTATTATATATGGTATTTTTGCAAATGTTTCTTAAAAAATGAATGATCTCTGTCCACTGGAACACTATGGCTTTTCAATTAAAACAGTTTATTTAAAAAAGTATACTTATCAAACAGATGGAATTAGAAATAAAGGCCTGCCTCTAATACAAGCCTGGTACTTTCTGCTGTTTAGATAAATAAAGGCCCTGGCTTTTATTTGAGGAAATACGGTATGCTCAGTTTGTGTTACTAGGCAATAATATGTTACATTTACGTTAATTATTACAGAGAAATTAATGTAATTCTTAGTATTGTTTCTTGTTATATGCTGGTGGCCAGTGACGGACTGGGAACAAAAAACGGCCCTGGCCTTTCCACCCACCAGCGGCCGACCGGTGGGGGGGAAGGGGCGCAGATAGAACACGCACATTTTATAGCCCCAGTGATGGGGAGTGTAAACTCCCATGCTATAAACAACTGCTTTCTCACCAAAACCAGCCGACACAAAGACAGTTTCTCTCTCCAATCAGTCACTCTGTTCAACACTCAGAAACAGCCCCCCCCCCCTTACTGTACGTACACACCGCCGCCGACTTGAGCTGCAAAGAAGCTCTGGCCGCCCTGTCGAGGACGCTTGTCAAAAAGTCCGAGGAAGCTGTTTGACGCTTTGGCCGCTCTGACGTGGGAGCGTTCTTCGATCATGTGCAACACACGATTGAAGAAAAAGCACAAGCAGCCACTGCACGGCCACTACACTGACACTAGAAACCTTTTATAAATGACATATATAAGGACATCATTTGTATTGTTTGTTGGTCACAGCGGTGTCTGTTAGCAGTTAGCCGCTGAACCGCAGCAGAATGCAGGCAGAGCGAGCAGCCGCCAGCTGTTGACCCGTGCAGGACTTCACCGTCAGCGGACTGGTTAGAGACCATGTGACGGCACGTTAACTGGTCCCTATACGCAAACAACGTCATATCATAAATGATAGGGGAACCCAGCAACGGCGATTAGGAGATTTCCCTCCATTTTCATGGAACTAATGTCTTGGTAGGAACAAAAGTTTACATCGTATGTTTCTCCAGAATCAGCCAGCGAGAAGGACGTCTATATTCCGATTGGTTGCTGCCGTTTGCCGCTGCTTGCCGCTGAACCGCGTCATAGCTCATTACCATAAAGTTGACCAAAGTTCAACTTTCTGATTGACGCTCAAAACGCGACGCCGACAGTTTTGACGCTCCTTGCAGCTGAGAGAAGCCAGCTTCCATTGAAAATTAATGACTTCCGGTATCTTTAGACGCCCAAGTCGGCGGCGGTGTGTACGTACAGTTACACTGAACAAAGTCAATCAACACTGTTCTGCTCATCTACCTCGTGTATATTTATATCTTACAGTTACAATATTGTTATTAATATATCACCATTGCACTGAACTGCCTTGCACTATATTTATATTTTAATATTAAATCTCAGACTATACTGATATTGCACTATTCCTTCCCTCTCTTCAATTGTTATTATATATTTCTTGTAAATTTGTGAATGATATTGTATTGTTATACTGTATACTTAACAGTATGTTTTTATATTTCTTCCTGTCCTTTCTGTTTGTATTCTTTATATTTTCATCGAGTACTTTGAGAGGTTAATTCCTTGTTTGTTTAACAAACCTGACCAATAAAGCGGATTATGATTCTGAGATAGCGTTAACTGTTGTTTACTTTGGGATTTATTAGTCAAGCATAATAACTATCTTCATAGCGCTGTGTTCACAAAGCAATAAAAGCCCCTGGTTACTTTGTTACCTACATGCTTTTATTTTGAAGAGGAAACCAGGAGGAAATGTAGCTCTTCATCAGCAGTAACTTAACAAGAGTCCTCTAAACGGAGCCCAAATGTAAACCAAAGCAGATATCAACTAGAAACTAAACTAAGCCCAGAGATTCAGTTAGAAGCTCCAAACGGACTGAGAGCTGAACACAGCGAGACTTTTAAAAACCTCTTTGGACGCCTCTGGCCCCTTTTCACCCAGAGAGAAGCATGTGTGCTAATGGCCACAGAGCCCCCCCATGTTGTTTCCATGAGAGTCGGCCATCTTGTGTCTTTAGTGTGCTTGTTGTGTCCTAACACTGACCTGAACACCGCTGCTATCAGAGGCCGAGCCTGCTGCTGCTCTTCTGGGGACCTTGTTGCTCCGCTGCTCCGGCTTCTGCTGCTCCTCCTCCATTCCGCTCTTGTTCTGGTCCTGGTCCTGGTCTCGGAGATCCAGCAGCTCTCCACGGGGACTCTCTCTCGGTCTCTCTCTCTCTCTCTCTGACTTGCCCTTTCAGAATAAGAGCTCTAGTTCCTGTCTGATTTTAGAGAGACCTCTGCTGGACTCAGTAAGGTATTACCAGGTAAACATCTCTTACTGCTGATGGTGCACAAAACATATCTCTCTCTCTCTCTCTCTGTCTCTGTCTCTGTCTCTGTCTCTGTCTCTCTCTCTCTCTCTCTCTCTCTCTCTCTCTCTCTCTCTCTCTCTCTCTCTCTCTCTCTCTCTCTCTCTCTGGACAAAAATATGGCGGAAGATGGAGAATAAGAAATAAGTATGGGGATAAAGTCTGAATAAATGTGAGTTGTATATTTTGTGTAAAACATAAATTAGATAAAATTAGTTATTTATATATTTGTTAATCATAAAATAATACGAAATAAACAAACAATTAATACAGACACATACAATACATGAAGTTATTTCCCCTGTTTGATATCTCTGTTGATTAATGCTGATATATAAACACGGTAACCATAGCAACACACTGCCCAACTTTTAGAGATGATCACACAGAAAAAAACAGTTTCACACCGTTCAAAAACAGAGACACAAAAACACCAAGGTTAAAGAAGGAACAGAAACGATGAGGCCAAAACACAGACAGACATGTCGTCACCTAACGGACGTTTCTTAATAAATATATTAAATATTTCACCTTTAACTGAGTGAATATAAAAATCCTAAATGATATTACTTTAGATATATTGAAAGCATGGTATCACAGATTTAATATAGTGAGAGAGTGTTATTTCCCCTCGGGGATTAATAAAAGCATCTTCACATCCGGATTGTGGGAGTCCCAGAACAGCCGGGCTCAGGCTCAACCACAGCAGTCTCTAAACTACTGAAAGAGACACTGCGGATGGACAAAGATATCAAAGTCGATCGAGACAAACCTCGTGCCATTGTAGCAAAATTACACTATGACGGTGACTGTATGGATATTTTAAGAAGAGCTCGAGACCAGGCTCCACTGAGGTACAACGGAAACTCGGTGGCCATCTACCCGGATTATACAGCCTTCACGGATGTCCGAAAGCTACTCCGAGGACGACAAGGAGTCCGGTACGGTCTGCTTTTTCCAGCCAGATTCCGAGTCACACACAACGGAGAGGAGAAGGAACTTCGGGATGCAGCTGACGCGATGGAATATGTGAAAAGGAGAATAATCCCAGAGACAGAGACTGAGACCTGAAATACGTATCTCTAACCTAGTGGGAAAAGAATCTTTATAAGAAGTAAGATCTACTCCATTTCTGAAATACTGACTCCCCGTTTTGTATCCATATACAGTTAGGATTAATCTGTCACGTAGTAAAGGTAGCACGACTGTAGCGACACATTGTGAATGTAACTAGTATGTAGGCTGTATGTGCACATGTGTGCGTTACCGTTACAGGTGCGCATGTTGTTCAGGGACGGAATGAGTAGCTACTTTTTATCTACAGTAGTCTGATTATTTTACTCCAGACTAAGATGACCTGATTTATTGAAAATTTGTATTTCACTTTCTCTTTTCTTTTTTGTAGGCCTAGTATCCTCAGTTGGTCAATCTGATATATATCATGTGTGCCTCTTTAGTTTAAATACTTTGAACACGCCTATCCCCTATATGCAGGAAATAGTTTGGGATTTATATAATTTGTGGTGCTGTTATTGTATCTTGCCCTCATTTCACATTGTGGTTCTGCAGGAGCGGGTGTTGTGAACAACCGACAACCCCTATCCACATCTGGATATATAAGCACAGGCAATTACTAATACAAACTATAGCCTAATAGGCATTTAGCATAGAGAACAGCTTTCATAGCTGCTTGTTCAACCTGTGCACCTTGGGACTAAGTCCCATAGAACTAACCTGACAGTTCCCCGTTACTCTGTTTGCCTTGGTCCCAGTGTTCCCCCTGGGATCTTTGTTCGTAAAGAAAAGTGAGAGAGGCAGTCCATTCCTGAATACAGTCACACCAATATCCTAATGTCTAGTATTGATATTATGGCCTTATCTCATAGCTGCTGGTTATTTAATTATTCCTTGTGTATTTTTCTTCTTTTTTTTTTTCTTAATTTTCCTAAATTTTGGTTCCCATTTTAGATTTTTGCTCTTTCCTCCGCCTCCTCCCTTACGCCTATCACAACCACTCAGACCCACCTTCTCTCCATACCTTATGTATTCAAATAATGCATATGTCTCGACTACATTGATCCCTCTTAATTTGTACATTTCGAATGGGGTTACTAAAGATAATAAGTTATAACATTAAAGGACTTCAAAGCCCTCTCATAAGGAAAGCTATCCTACGTCAGCTGAAGCAATCTCAGTGTCAGATAGCATTTCTACAAGAAACACATTTATCTGACGTGGAGCACGAAAAATTAAAGAAATCATGGGCTGATAAAGTGTACTTCTCGTCTCATCCGTCAGGGAGAAGGAAAGGTGTATCCATTTTGATCCATAAGCAAGTCAATTTTAGTTTGGTCACAATCCATAAGGATACAGAGGGGAGATTTATTTTGTTAAATGGTTCCATTGATGGTATAGAGGTGTCCCTTATGAACGTATACGCGCCGAACGAGGACAACCCAGATTTCATTAGAAAAGTCTTTAATGTGATAACACAGCATAGCTCTGGGATCTTGCTGATGGGTGGAGATTTCAACTGTGTTATGTCAAAACTTATGGATAAACAGCCAGTCTCTACTACTATACCCTCTCGAATGAGTAAAACATTAAAATACCAATCTACAGAACTTGGACTGGTCGACGCATGGAGAAGCAAATACCCCAATCGCAGAGACTTCATTTTTTACTCGCATAGGCATGCGTCTTATTCCAGAATCGATTATTTTTTTACCCCCAAGGCTGAACTATACAGAATAGCTGACTTGAAGATTTTACCGATGACTATTTCTGACCATTCACCTATTGAACTTTTGTGGAAAATAGGACATAAATCGACACCTAGACAATGGAGGTTGAATGCATCTCTCCTTAATGATAAAGAGTTCACCAACCTCATCTCAACAGAACTTAAATTATATTTGGACACCAACACCTCTCCAGAAATATCACCACTTATATTATGGGATTGTGTAAAAGCCTACCTCAGGGGTCGTATTATCTCTTTCGCAAGTGCCAGAAAGAAAAAGAGGGATGCTAGACAAGAACTAGAACAAACAATTACAAAATTGGAACAAAAACATAAGCAGAGCTCAAATCCTACTCTCTTAACCAATCTTAGAGACGCACGAAGGGAATATAATAATCTGCTCACTGAAAAAATTGAAGGCAATCTAAGGTTCACCAAACAGAAGTATTATGAGCATGGTAGTAGGGCTAGCCGACTACTAGCATTCAGATTGAGAAAGCAGCGGTCGTCAAACATAGTACAAAAGCTAAAAAAGTAATAACTCACCTAATCCTATTACAAAGCCGGATGAAATAGCCAAACGTTTTGCTGGATTCTACAAATCACTGTATGAAAATACTGATACCTGCTCTGAAGTTAACACCCTAACGACCTTTTTGGAAAATATAAAATTAACTGAATTACCAGAGACGATGGCGAAAGACATAGATGAACCCATTGAGGAGTGGGAGATTAAAGAGACAATCTCATCTCTGAAAAATAATAAAAGTCCAGGACCCGATGGATACATTAATGAATTTTATAAAAGTTTTAAAGAAATATTGTCCCCCCTTTTACTGAAAGCATATTGCCATGCTCTACAATCCAGAACACTAGCACCGTCTTGGAGAGAAGCAACTATAGTAGTAATACACAAAGAGGGTAAGGACCCTACTGAATGCCAGTCATACAGGCCCATTTCTCTATTGAACGGCGATATACGTATTTTGACAGCCATATTGGCAAAGAGAGTGAATAAGGTTATTGCACAAATTATAAATCCAGACCAAACAGGCTTTATTACAGGGAGATATTATGGTGACAATCTTCGCAGATTATTAAATATAATAAACTATTCAAAATCCAAAGGAGAGGAGACACTATTACTATCACTGGATGCTTATGCATTTGATCGCGTGTCTTGGCAGTACCTACTCCAAACCCTTAAATGGTTTAGATTTGGTTCAGGTTTCATACAATGGATACAGATACTTTATTCACGTCCACTAGCCTCAGTCAAAGTTAATGGTCATATATCGGCAAGTTTTGCATTAGAGCAGGGTTGCAGACTCATTCATCCTTGTTATTTGCCATCAGTATTGAACCCCTAGCCCAGCTCATCCGAGATGATTGTAATATTAAAGGTGTCTCTATTAATGGTGAAGAGCATAAATTATCATTATACGCGGACGATGTAATGATGTTCTTAACGGAACCTGCAACATCAATTCCCCGTTTAAAAGATCTTCTTCTCCAGTACGGATATCTTTCGGGATATAAGGTTAATATGGATAAGACTGAAGCTATGGATGTCATTGGCTAAATTCCAATATCTGTTAAACTTAACAGTGGGTTTAAATGGACTGCGGATGGTTTCAAATACTTGGGTATATTTATCCCCCCATCTACGGAAAAACTTTATGAAGCTAATTATAAGAAAACAATCAAACTCATCAGTGAGGATCTAGAGAGATGGTCGACGCTTCCTTTGTCTCCGATGGGTCGAGTGGAGAGTATACGGATGAATGTTTTGCCCAGGCTGTTGTATCTTTTTCAGATGCTGCCCATAGAGCAACATTTGATAAATTACACAAAATGGTTTAAAAATTTATTTGGCAGGGAAAACGACCAAGAGTAAAAACATTGCAGTTAGCCAAACCAAATGGGGGTGTGGGACTTCCAAACTTTAGATATTACTTCTGGGCCGCACAACTGAGGCCCTTAATTTCTTGGATTAAGGATTCGTCATATACACGATGGCTTGACATCGAAAAGGGCCTCAGCCCAATACTCCTCAAAGTACTGCCCTCGTGTTAGCTTTAAAAATACCCAAATGGGGGAGTGGACTAAAGTAACCCTAAAAATTTGGAAAACCATACAGACTGCCTTTAGACTACCAAAGCAAATTTCATCTGCGGGCAGTATAGGTCACTTGGAAGGTTTCGCACCAGCACATTTGGATGCAGGCTTCAAAAAGTGGTCTGAATTTGGACTATGTTTTGTGTATCAACTCATTCATAATGGAGAGCTTAAGAAATTCGAACAGTTAAGACAAGAGTTCACCCTTCCAAGGACTGACTTTTTTTAGATATTTACAATTAAGGCATTTTCTTACAACACATAAAGAATGGGAAAAAGTGAAAAATCCAAGTCTAATCGAAGAATTTTTTTCAAAATTACAAATTGGAAATGACGCTGGAAGAGTGATCTCTAAATTATATTCAATTTTCTTGTTAATGAACCCAAACAACACTATACAAACAAAGGAGAAATGGGAGGTTGAAATGAATGCAGATATCTCATTAGATACCTGGACAGAGATTTGCAGGGAGGCACATCAGATGACTAACGCAAATATCTGGAGGGAGTTTAGATGGAAAGATGTAATGAGATCCTTCCGGACACCACAGGTAACGGCGAAGTGGGCCCTGACCTCTTCAGATAAATGTTGGAGAAACTGTGGACCACAAAGTGGAAACCACACTCACATTTTCTGGTCTTGTCCGAAGTTGAGTACTTTTTGGAAGGAAGTGTTAGACGCCCTGAGAGAAGTGTTTCACCAAAATATCCCTAATGACCCAAAGGTAGTCCTCCTTGGTTCAATCCTAGAAGGTTTTGGGGGAAGAGCCAAAATCTATCTGTTACGCATACTCTTAGGAGCCGCTATTAAGTGTATCACGATAAGATGGTTGAAACCGGAACCACCCACATATAATATTTGGCTTAAAAAAGTATGGGAACTGTATGAGATGGAACAAATTACATATGCAATAAGGCTACAAAGACCCACATTTATAAAGAGATGGAGCCCCGTAATGAGTCTACTAATACAATGAGAAGAGTATACTTTTGTCTTATTATTACTTTTCTATTGTTCTGTTTCCATTCTTTTTCTTTATTTTTAACATTTATTTTTATTTATTACTATTTTTCTTTTTTTTTTTCACTTGCCTATCTGTATGTTTTCATAGCAGCTATACATGTGTGAAGTGCAAGGTAAAATGTAAAATTGCATTGTATGGAATGGAATATTTTGGTGAAAAATAAAATATGAGTTCAAAAAAAATAAATAAAAGCATCTTCATATTCTTCTTACTTAGATTACTTGAACTTGAACATATCTAAATGTGTTTAAAAGAACTACAACTGCCAGCAGTTAAAGCGCAACAGTGGCAAGGCAAACACCAGGAAATATTACAGAGTGTGCGCTGCAAGGTCTGTAGTAAATCAAAAATCCAAGCTTTGATAGCATGTACTTTGGACAAGACGTGCAAAAGTTGTGTTTTGGTCGCTAGCTAAAAAAATAAGTTTGTTAGTAATTTTAATAATTTTTTATAGTGAGCAAAATTCTTTCGAAAAAAACTCATTTTTGTTAAAAGCTGAAGATGTTTCAGACAGATCAAGCTAAAAAAAACCAGGAGGAGTTTGAAAAAGTAGGTTTTGAACTAAGTAATTTGGCTTCATTTAAAGAACGCTTAGATGTTGCTCACTTAAAAGTAGTTTGGACCAAGGTGTCCCGGATGTTTGAACTGGATCAATATCTAAATGCCTCATCAAGTATCTGGTGGAATCCACAGTTATGTATTGGTAGATCTCCCCTTTCTGGAAAAGAGAATTGTTACACTGGGGGATCTGGATCTCAGCGACATATTGAAATCCTCTGAGGATGTGGTACAGCAGTTTGGAACCCCCAGGTCTAAACTTTTCAGCTATTAACAACTTTCCATCGGTTACTGGGGATTGTTGGGTGTGTGGACGGCCCTTTACAGTAGGGTTTCAAACTCCGCTGGTACTGAGAGCCACGTTGGACCCCTAATTAAACAACAACTGCTTTGCAAAATGAAAATAGTACAAGTTGATAAGGAATGATTAAAACAGTGAATGAGTAGAAACAGACTGCCTGGTTGATCCAGCTGGAGGGGCAGGAGGAGGAAGAGGACCCAGCTCTGCTCTGGAAAATGTTCAAGAGGATGCAGTATGAATACGTTGGAGGACTTTAAGGTTACTACTGTGAGATACAAATTGTTAACAGCTGTAAGGTTTCATATTATAGTATGTCAAAAAAAAATCATAGAAAGTCACAGTATAGTATGTTGAAAAAAAAAAAGTCTTATTATAGTATGTCAAAAAAAGTCATAGTATATGATGTAGAAAAGTCATACAAATTCATAGAATACTATGTCCAAAAAAAATCATAAAAAGTAATGGTATATTATGTCAAAAAAAAGTTCTAACAAGTCTTGGCTGATATCTGATTCACAGATGACCGACTCAGATGTCTTCAGATTAGATGCAGCTTTATTCAGATATATAAACATACACACTCATAGATCAGCTTCTCACTGAACACTACGTGAACACAGTCCTTATACAGTTTTGGCCTCACATCTGGAGAACCAGCTGTCAATCATATAACCATAAAAACTTAGGGGGCCTACCCGACAGCAGAGACCACCTAATTGGGGGACAATTAGGTGGTCTCTGCTGTCGGGTAGACCCCCTCCGAAGGTCACAGGAGAAGATTACATAAGTTGTTATTCAGCTCTCCTTCACAGGAAACATAATAATTACACCTGGAGAATATTAGTTCTCATGGTGTCATACCCAGATGTTACCATAAATCTCACCACACAGGACCCCCCCATCAACAGTCACTCATCAGTTGGCATGTGAGGGTCACATAATAACCTTATGGAATACATTGTACCAAGATATCTTTGAAAGCATACAAACTTAATAATCAACCTATCAATAGTATAGTATGTTAAAAAAAAATCATTAAGTCATATTATAATTTGTCAAAAATAGCCATAAAAACTCATATTACAGTATGTTGAAAAAAATCATTAAAAGTTATAGTATAGTATGTTGAAAATTAATAGTATATATTTGAAAAAAGTAATAAAAAAAGTCATAGTATAGTATGTCAAAAAATGTCATAGTATAGTATGTCGAAGTTGTAAAAAGTCATGATGAAAAGTCGTAAAAAGTCATAGTATGTCAAAAAGTCATATTATAGAACAGTGAACGTCAACTGGCGGCCCGCGGGCCACATCCGGCCCGCCAAAGCGTTTAGTCTGGCCCCCAGAATAATCATGAATTCACAAAATGTAAAGAGGAAAAAATGTGTTCTGTTATTTATCATTTCAAGCATTTAGAGCAAAAACCCAGCCCCCTGTATTTACATCTGTATTCACATGCCGGGATTCTCTACAGCGATGACCGAGCTCCACACACGTGCATTAAAACACACACACAGCTGAGCCGAGATGTGTGTGCATTAAAACACACACACACAGCTGAGCCGAGATGTGTGTGCATTAAAACACACACACACAGCTGAGCCGAGATGTGTGTGCATTAAAACACACACACAGCTGAGCCGAGATGTGTGTGCATTAAACACACACACACAGCTGAGCCGAGATGTGTATGTGTTAAAACACACACACAGCTGAGCCGAGATGTGTGTGTTAAAACACACACACAGCTGAGCCGAGATGTGTGTGCATTAAAAAACTGAGCCGAGATGTGTGTGCATTAAAACACACACACAGCTGAGCCGAGATGTGTGTGTGCATTAAAACACACACACAGCTGAGCCGAGATGTGTGTGTGTTAAAGGTTAAAACACGCAGCACCTGACTGGGAACGATACAGAGTTACCAACGGCCCTGGGGATGAACTCACGCTGGTCTCTTTTCTGTAAATAGGCTCCAATGAAACCTTCGTGAGTAGAAAGTCAATACTTATCAATGCACTGCAATGCAATGAGAATTTTTACAATCAAGCTAAAACAAAAGCTGTCGGTTTGTAGTCTAACTGTTTATCTTAGGTTGCCGGGAATCTGGACATTTGGACAAATTCTTTTAAACCTCACTGCTGGCTGAACAAACCAAACTCCGCTGGAGCGGTAAATCTATGGAGGTATTATAAGTGGCTACTAAATATGTACGTGAATGACGCGATCGTTATGTTCGAGTTCTTCATTCTTGATGATGATGATAATGGTTGTATTATTTTGCAACAACATCGTTTCATTGCAAATGAGGCCTACATGACGAGTGCATAGCCTGCTTATTAGTCCATTCATCATTAAAGCTGGGCTTCTGGCTTTTCCACCTCAACTTTTCGCTTCAGCCTCTTTGACGGTGACATGTTTACCTGACAACAGCCTTTCTTTCTGCAAGCATTTTCCACCAATCAGGATGCTGCATAGTACAATAATGTTTCCATAATCACAGACTTTAACCATCACTCCTCAGTGAACTGCCTCCTAGTCTGAGATCATTTTCTAGTTAAAGGAGCCACTTATCATTATGGAGTTTCCATGTTTTTTAGGAGTTTACTCACACTAATGCATGTAAAAACAATACAGCATTAATTCAGTAAGAAAGTGAAAATTTCAAACAAGAATAGGCATATTAGGTATAAATTCATTTTATTTCAAAGTCTGGCCCCCAGAGCGTCTGCTTAGAAAAATTCTGGCCCTTGAAAAAATGTGGTTGATCACCCCTGGTATAGAATGTCGAAAAGTCATAAAAAGTTATAGTATAGTATGTTGAAGTTGTAAAAAGTCATATGATGAAAAGTCGGAAAAAAGTCAGTTCACAGTATGTCGAAAAAAGTAAAATAATAAATGAGAGTGAGTTGGGTTTATAAAATAAACCCAACTCACAATATTCAACAAAACACATGAATACATAAAATAATAAAAGTAAAATATAAATTATAACATTCATATATCCAAAAACAATTCCATCTCTTGACGTATATTGTTAATAACATACACAAGATAAAAACGTTTTTTTTTTTTTTTTTTTTTTTTAAATCAGGTAAAATATGATCAACTTCAATCAGTGAACAAAAAGAATCATCTGATTCCTTGGAAAACAACTGTTATGTTACACTCATCGTGGTTTTCACTGCACTGATTTTCACTTGTCATCTTTACATGCTCTTTTTTACCCAATGTTATGTGTTCTGACAAATTCCCCACTTTGTTCTCCTTCCATATTTATCATCAGGTTAGTGCCTGCAAGTGGTCCTGGACCTCGGCTACTTTGGGCTCAGCACTGCTCTCTGTTTTATGCTGATGACACTGTACTGTATTGCTCAGCACCCACCGCAGACCAGGCCCTCTCCCAGTTACAACTTGCTTTTAACACACTTCAACAGAATCTTAATGATTTAAAACCTGTTTTAAGTGCAGAAAAAACTAGTCATGCTTTTTTCAAATTCTAAATCTAAATCAAATCTGCCTTCTATCCTCACTTCCCAGGGTATTAAGATTGAATGTGTTTCTAAGTACAGATATATTGGTATTTCGCTTTCTTTTACCCTTCATATTCAGCAGCTAGCAAAAAGATTAGAACTTAAACTAGTTTTATTTCAGAATCAAATCCTGCCTTTCGTTCAAATCTAGAAAGAGGCTGGTTGCTGCCACTTTTATGTCTGTACTTGACTTTGGTGATGTTTTGTACATGCATGCTTTGTCTCAAAGTGTACATGCACTGGACACTGTATACCATGGATCTCTGAGGTTCATCACTAGTATGAAAGCCCTCACTCACCATTGTGAACTGTATGAACGTGTTGGATGGCCTTCTTTATCAACACGGAGACTTCAACTGGCATATATTCATACACAAGGCTATTTTAGGTCACTTTACAATCTTCGTTTCCAGGATCTTTTCTTTCTGGTTCCCAAGGTTAGAACTGAACTGGGGGAAAAGTGTTTCAGTTTGCTGCTCCCTCTACATGGAACAAGTTACAGAAATCCATGAAACTTACTGAGCTGGTCTCATTGGTTGCTTTTAAGAGGAATTGACCTGATGAAGGTCTGAGACCGAAACGTTGTATTTTTCTTCTAAATAAATTATTGCTTGCGTAATGGTCAGTGTGCAGGATTTTCTCTAAAAATTTTAATCTGCTACTTTTGATCATATCCTACGCACCTGCCCGACAAAAGAGGTGTGCAAAAAAGCTTTCCTCCCGAAAAGGATGTTGATTGACTTGGAGGCAGCCACATCTGGCTGCAGATGTTTTCCCTGATGTGTTTAGGATTCAGGTTGATTCTGAGGGATTTTATGTTTTATGTTTCTAGTGTTTTTGTGTATTTTGTGTGTGTGTGTGTGTGTGGTTGTACTGCTGCCTGTCTTGGCCAGGACACTCTTGAAAAAGAGATTTTTAATCTCAATGAGTCTCTTCCTGATTAAATAAAGGTAACAACAAAACCACAAACAGCTTCTTGACTCATGCTATTTGTTGCCACTCTCAACTCTATCAACAGCTTGGCATTAGAAAATGTTCAAGAGGAGGCAGTGTGAATGCGTTGGTGGACTTTAAGGTTACTAGCCAGAGAAAAGGCTTTCCCACAGTGCTCACACCAGAACGGCTTCTCTCCAGTGTGACTAAGTTGATGGACTTTAAGGTGAGAACTCTGAGAAAAAGTTTTCCCACATTGCTCACACCAGAACGGCTTCTCTCCAGTGTGAATGCGTCGGTGGGATTTTAAGGTTTCTAACTGTGTGAAAGCTGCTCCGCATTGGTCACAGCTGTATGGTTTATCTCCAGTGTGAATGCGTTGGTGTCTTTTAAGGCTACTACTCTGGGAAAACATTTTCCCACATAGTTCACACCAGAACGGCTTCTCACCAGTGTGAACATGTTGGTGGGTCTTTAGTTGAGATGACAGTGAGAAAGCTGCCCCGCATTGTTCACAGCTGTACGGTTTATCTCCAGTGTGAATGCGTTGGTGGACTTTAAGGTGACCACTCTTAGAAAATGTTTTCCCACATTGTTCACACCAGAATGGCTTCTCTCCAGTGTGAACACGTCGATGGGATGTTAGGGAACTTTGAATGGTGAAAGCTGCCCCACATTGTTCACAGCTGTACGGTTTATCTCCAGTGTGAATGCGTTGGTGGGCTTTAAGGGTACTACGCTGAGAAAACCTTTTCCCACATAGTTCACACCGGAATGGCTTCTCTCCAGTGTGAATGAGTTGATGACGTTTGAGCGCACCTAACTGTGTGAATGCTGCCTCGCATTGTTCACAGCTGTATGGTTTATCTCCAGTGTGAATGAGTTGATGAGTTTTGAGCTTACTTAACTGTGTGAATGCCGCCCCGCATTGTTCACAACTGTACGGTTTATCTCCAGTGTGACTGAGTTGGTGGTCTTTAAGGGTATCACCACGAGAAAACGTTTTCCCACATTGTTCACACCAGAACGGCTTCTCTCCAGTGTGAATGAGTTGATGACGTTTGAGCGCACCTAACTGTGTGAAAGCTGCCCCACATTGTTCACAGCTGTACAGTTTATCTCCAGTGTGAACTCTCTGATGAATCTTTAAATTTCCAGATGTTGTGAAGTACTTGCCACAGTGCTGACAGCTGTGATGTCCGAGTCCCCCTCTTCCTCTCCGTTTCTATAGAAACAGACAGAGAGTTAGATGCAATGGTGGAACGATACACATAGAAACATACTTATATATGCTAAGATGTTTACGTATGCTAACATGCTAACACATGTAAGCGTATGCACCTTTATAACAACTTGTTCATATTCTAAAAAAAAAAAATCATATTTAAAAATGTATTATTTGACAAACATCTAAAAAGTGTTTTTGAGGAAATCAACCCTTCAAAGCTGCCTGGTCAGTTTGTGTTGGAATGTAAAGGGTTAAATGAATTGTCCACGTTTTGCTACCTCTGCTGTTGCTAGGAAGAAGATGTTATGCTTTCAGCTCTGTGATTGGTGGTCCAGCTATACATCTACAGAGAGAGAGTTATTTCAAATCTTCACTCTAAATGGGCGGGGTTTGGTATTGCTAGCTTTATGATGAAGTTCCGCCTGCTGTGGGCACAAGCTAGCACCGCCGTTAAACTAGGCTAGCTAACGTTAGCCAGCCTGCTGGTTGATGATGGAAGTCTGGAGTAACGTTATTGCTGCTATGGAGGACCAAAGCTATGAGGAGGAGGTTGCTAATTTATATTCCACGTGGTTTTAAGATTAACTTTTAATGAAAAAGTAGACAAAAGTTGTAGTTAGGGTTGGGTATCTTTCACATCTTCAGGCACACAATGAAGGCATCTGCATTCTCTCAAGTACGAACAACGTATTAGACGACCAGCAATGTCTAGAGAGGAAAGCCAGCCAGGAAACAGGTCAGTGAGTTCAGGCCATTGAGGGAGAGGAAACAAGGAAAGAGCTAGTGTTAGCGAACACCAGCCAACACCAGCCAGGAAAGACTGAGAGTCTTTCGACAGGGAAATAGACCAAGTCATGGAGTCTGTCCTTGCTGGTGACATTGGCAGGAAGATGAAGGCAATATCCACCACCATTTGGAACATGGGAGCAGAGCGCTTTGAGATGGAGCAGAGACAGACCAAAGGCCTGCAGCATGCTGGAGAGAACAGGTGCTCAAGGGAAATTGCAAAACTTAAAGGCGACTTGAGATGACTGAAGAAGGTTTTTCGGCATGCTTCTTAAGACGAAGAACCTGCCCTTAAAGAGATGCGAGACAATGTGAGTCCGGCGGTCCGGTGACTGTGGAGGCCAGGTCATCTGGCGCAGACTCTCCTTCTTGGTCAAATAGCCCTTACACAGCCTGGAGGTGTGTTTGGGGGCATTGTCCTGTTGAAAAATAAATGATGGTCCAACTAAACCGGATGGGATGGCATGTCGCTGCAGGATGCTGTGGTAGCCATGCTGGTTCAGTATGCCTTCAATTTTGAATAAATCCCCAACAATGTCACCAGCAAAGCCCCCCCACACCATCACACCTCCTCCTCCATGCTTCACGGTGGGAACCAGGCATGTAGAATCCATCCGTTCCCCTTTTCTGCATCGCACAAAGACACAGCGGTTGGAACCAAAGATCTCAAATTTGGACTCATCAGACCAAAGCACAGATTTCCACTGGTCTAATGTCCATTCCTTGTGTTTCTTGGCCCAAACAAATCTCTTCTGCTTGTTGCCTCTCCTTAGCAGTGGTCTTCATTTCAGATCAACAAAGGTCAGTTTAGAAGATTTTCATCAGATTTTGAGAGACTGTAGTCTCCTCATTCTGCTCATCATTTCCTGGTGAGTCCCGACGGCCCTGCCTCTGACCGAACATGTCAGGTCGGCCAAAATGAACGCCGACAGCCCCCCAGACGGACGACGACACAGGACACACCGATTTGAGTCACTGACCTCGCCAGACTGTCCCACGGCCAATAATCGGCCTGATGTGTCCCGGCCCTTAGCAACAGCATTCTTCTGTCCAGTCCGTTACAAGGAATGTTTTACAATCCACCCGCCACTGTGGCTGGTATACAAGGTAAAGTCACCTTTGAAAAAGTACCCGCCAGCTGGTGGCGGGTGCTAATTTCCCAGCCTGGACAAGCAAATATGCTGGCACGCAAATTTCATATGTGTACTGAAGAAGTTAAAACATCTCTTTTCAGAGCATACTGTACTCCACTTTATACAGCTCACCTATGGTGCAGCTACAGTAAATATAAATAAGATAAAGGTGGCATACAATGATGCACTTAGAATCCTGATGAAGTGTCCAAGATGGACCAGTGCTAGCCATTTGTTTGTGACGAGTAATGTTCCAACCTTCCATGCTGTGCTGAGGAATTTTATGTACACATTCATGTGCCTATTAACAGAGTCAAAGAATACAATTTTAACTGCTTTAACCAACACTGCACTTAGTGATACCAGATATAGGCTACGTCCCAAATCTGGAAACACTGGAACACGCATATGTACCTGTTTTAGTTATTGTGCAAAGCTATTTGTTTGTATGTATGTATGTATGTATGTATGTATGTTTTGTATGTTCCCTTTATGTAATATTTGGTAGTGAGTATGTCTGTATGGATTTATGTTTGTGTGTTTCCCTCTTGTAATATGTTATGTGTACTTTTCTATCTGGACCTTGTGTCTGTAAAAAAATAAAGTTATATAATAAGGGCATCTGGCAAGTTATTCCTCTATTCAGCCTCTCAGCGGCTACAAAGAAGTCTTAGATTGTCGACTATATTTGTCAACAAAAATGACAAAACAGGAAGGAAACCACGGTCATACGAGGCCGTAGCCAAACGTAGAAATCCTGGATCATCAGCCTTTGAGATCACACAAGGACGCCCGGCTATTAGCGGAGAACGGTGGCCGCCCGACAGCATCACACCCAACCAGTGGTAGGTAACCTGGGTTTTGTACGGTGTTATGGCTGGTTGGTTATTATATTGTGCCTGCATGGGATTGCTGTGGCTACTGATGTTGTTGGCTTTATGTTAGATTCATACTGTGATGATCATTTACATCCGTCTGCATGCACAAAATGAGTGGATCAAGGGCTGGTTCAACTTCACCTGAAATGGTAAAAAAGAAAAATGATTCTGATTGGAAAGGTTCTGGCAAGCAAAACTGAGTCAATTCAGAACCAGCGTAAAAAGGAAGTCAACTAATGAAAGGAGCAAATAGGGTCTCTCAGAGAGCTCATGAGAGATGATAACAATTAGAGCTGTCAGTTAAAACGCGTTATTAATGGCGTTAACACAAACCCATTTTAAAGCCGTCAATTTTGTTATCGCGAGATTAATGTTCTTTTTGGACTAGCAAATTTTGTAGTTTTTTTCACATGCTGTTGCAACAACTAGTAACGTTAGAAATACTACAACACCACACCGGATCTAGCTAGACCAGAAACTAAACAACAGGCACGCTGCACCATAGACAGTGCGCTGCACACACTAGTTTGGGTTTGCCAGCCAGCCAAAGAGTAGTACATACCTGCAAACTAGTCGTTTTTCGGCAAAAATTGCCGTTTTGGGGTCAGAGACCTAGTGCTAATAATAGTTATCTACTGGACCAAATAGTAACGCGGATTTCGGTGCCTTATTTAGGACCGACTTAAATGCCTGCGCTTCTCTCTGATGCTCCGAAAACGGACGTTAGAGGGAACTGGAACATCGCCACACGGGACGCTAGTTAACACTACAGTTAGCAGCAGGTAACGTTAGCCTACGTTAGCTAGCAACTGGAGTAAACACGGTTAAAATGCTGACATTCAAACGGTGTAAAAGTGTGTCAGTATTTCACTGGAGAGGATTCTAACACCAGACTGTAGCTGCCGTCTGAAAAACACAGACTCAGCCTCGCCTAGAAAACCAGAGATCATCACTTTTAACTGTCACACATGTCATCACCCATACACTCTCACTGTTAAAAAAGACCATAGTTATGATAATAACACTTGTTCTCTCTCCTGAGATGATTGACAAATCTACTTTGATCTCTTGCCAATCACTCAGACAGGAGAATGTAGCAGCTGGACAACAGGCTTTTTGATCCTTTTCCATTTTTGGACTTGTTGAAGTTATGTACGTAGCCCAGAACGTAAGTTAAAACTATTCTGTAGCTTGCTAAACTATCATGGGTTTTACTGCCTCGTTATCTGTGTAAACGTTGACTACATTTATTCATATTTCAATAAGTGTTCTGCTATGATGTGGATACACTTAGCCCAAATCATTGTTACAGTGTGCATATTTGGAGAGAGAGAGAGAGAGAGAGAGAGAGAGAGAGAGAGAGAGAGAGAGAGAGAGAGAGAGAGAGAGAGATATATTACCGCCTTCATAATATTGCTGTTTGTTATTGCATATAGCTGATAGATGTGCAGATTGTTTAATATTACTTGTGCAGCCACGTGTTGATATTCAGGTTGTTTTAGGGCAATTTGCTAGTAATTGCTGTGGAGCCATGTGCACAGCTATTAAAGGTGTATTACACTATTTGCTCTGTTAGGGATATGTGTGCTGTAATAGTAGTAAATGTAGCTTAACGTAATTCCTCAAATAAAAACTGGTAGTCAATTAAAAGCTGGGCCTCTGATAGTGGCGGGGGGTGTGGTCAACATAGACAAATGAAGGGAAAATTAGTGTGGATAATCTCCTAAGTGCCTTTCATATAATGAGTAAAAGTAAAATTCTGATTCAAAAATATATTCATGCTTTTTCCACACTGTTTTTCTGGATTACAGTATGGTACTCATGTAAAGTATTATTGTCCTAGCGGTCAATGGGGGTTACCAGAGCCAGGTGTACTTTGTAGTAACATACAGGTACCAGTAGATGGCAGTAGCTACATTGGATGTAACATGGGGCTCATTTAGTGCTAGCAGAGAATGACGGGCTCTGGTGCTATACTCGCTGTATGGTGATAGTGACGGACTTTTCAACAACAAACGAAGGATGAGCTGACAAGATCAGCCAATGAGAGCAGAGCACGGCTAGCTAGCTGGAGGTGGCAGGAACCAGGTTAGCCTGGAGCTAGAAAAGAACAGCTACTGTCTGTAATCAGATACTGGTGTAACTACTGTATGCTCTTATTGTAATCTACCAGAAATACTGTAGTACCTGTATTTAAAATAAATACCCGGTACATTTACAGGCGTCAAACTGACACAACGGTGGTGTTTGATTCATTCTGACCTAGAGGTGGACGATATATTGTTTAGACGATAATATCCAAATTGTTGTCTGGACGATATGCAAAATTGGGATGTCAAATATTTCATAATTTGTACAATCCGACCCCCCAAACATGAAAAGAGCTGAAGGAAGTTAAAGAGAAAACAAATAACGCACACTATAACCTTCTAAACAATTATATGTAGCGATTTTAATACTGTAGTGTTTGTTTGACTGTATTTTTTGTACAAAATCACGATCGTCCCGCACGAGAGTAAGCTGCTACTAGTTCTTACCTGTGTGTTATGACGTTCACTCATGTCAACAAAGATGGCGGCCAGCGGCTCTCCTGTCGGGTGATTGTCCAATGCGTACAGCCACACTGCACTCCTGTCCAGGATATATTTAACTAATCAACAGGACCACGATACAACCACACTGCACTAATCAATACAGGACCAGGATACTACACACTGAACTAATCAATACAGGACCACGATACAACACACTGAACTAATCAATACAGGACCACGATACGACACACTGAACTAATCAATAAAGAACTAATCAATACAGGACCACGATACAACACACTGAACTAATCAATACAGGACCACGATACTACACACTGAACTAATCAATACCAGGACCACAATCAAACCTAATCAATACAGGACCACGATACAACACACTGAACTAATCAATACAGGACCACGATACAACACACTGAACTAATCAATACAGGACCACGATACTACACACTGAACTAATCAATACAGGACCACGATACAACACACTGAACTAATCAATACAGGACCACGATACAACACACTGAACTAATCAATACAGGACCACGATACAACACACTGAACTAATCAATACAGGACCACGATACAACACACTGACCTAATCAATACAGGACCACGATACTACACACTGACCTAATCAATACAGGACCACGATACAACACACTGAACTAATCAATACAGGACCACGATACAACACACTGAACTAATCAATACAGGACCACGATACAACACACTGAACTAATCAATACAGGACCACGAACTAATCAACACACTGACCTAATCAATACAGGACCACGATACTACACACTGACCTAATCAAACTAATCAATACAGGACCACGATACTACACACTGAACTAATCAATACAGGACCAACGACTGAACTAATCACAGGACCACGATACAACACAGCCGTTACGAGAGCCTTCCAGGCGGCTCATAACATCCCGGAGGAAATAGCCTGACGGAGCCCTCCAGGTTGTTGTCGGTGCTAGCACGGCGAGCTAACTAGCACGGCGAGCTAACTAGCACGCCGAGCTAGCTATCTAACGGCAGGATGAGAAAATAACTCCGGCACGACCAGAGGTGGAGGACTGGATCGTTGTGCACCATGAATGGAGCACCAACAGCAGGATCGTTGCCCAGCATGGCTCACCTGACCTGGAGCCCTGTCGGTAATATACTGACCATTTTATTTACTATGAAAACCGCACAATGCCGTCTACATAGCCCCCGATGCTAACGTTAGCAAAAGTTTGGTTCACTGCTAACCATAGTGAACAAACTGCAGCGCGATCACCTGGATACAGGATACAGGGGACTTTAACAAGGAGTCCTTAAAGTCTGTCCCCTCCAGCTTTCTCCAGCATGTAGATTGTGTTACTAGAGGGAAGAACACACTAGACCATGTTACTCTAACATCTGTTCCTCTCCCTCACCTGGGCCAGATCACATCCAACTACTGATCCCAGCATGCATCCTGGTCAGAAGGACTATACAGCCCAGTAGAAGGACTATCAGAACCTGGTCTGACCCAGCCCTGTCCCGGCCCTGTCCCAGCTCCAGGACAGCTTCCAATAAGGACATGGTTGTGTGCCATATGTTACAGAACAGAGCGCTTTGTTTATTGTTATGATTTCATCTTGCTTGTACATTTTCCCAAGAGAACCACCAAAATAGCCTCCGAACAGGGCTTCTTTTAACTTCTAGAAGGATTTCAAAAATATCGTCTGAATATCGATATCGAAAAAAAATATAGAGATATTCATTTTTGTCAATATCTCCCACCCCTATTCTGACCCAAATTACTTTGTCGCCCTTCTGGCTGTTATTATATATGGTATTTTGTGTTTCTTAAAAAATGAATGATCTCTGTCCACTGGAACACTATGGCTTTTCATTTAAAACAGTTTATTTAAAAAAATTATACTTATCAAACAGATGGAATTAGAAATAAAGGCCTGCCTCTAATACAAGCCTGGTACTTTCTGCTGTTTAGATAAATAAAGGCCCCGGCTTTTATTTGAGGAAATACGGTATTCTCAGTTTGTGTTACTGAGCAATAATGTTACTTTTATGTTAATTATTACAGAGAAATTATTGTAATTCTTAATTTTGTTTCTTGTTATATGCTGGTGGCTATAACATTTGGTTTTGGTAAATAATTTAGTAAGTCAAATGCTTATTAATGTGCATTATTATTTGCTTATATTTCAGAACCACATCCAACTTCACATGTAACGTCAAATATAACTTCATAGTTAACTTGTGGTGAGTAAACACATGATATATTTTACATTTTGATCATATAGGTGACAATGGAATTCATTTATTTCAAAACCATATAGTAAAAACTCTAAATTTTTAACATGGAGATTGGTCGTGGTCATTCTGAACAAGAATTAACTGGACATATCAGCAAACCTATGAAGGACAGATTTTATAAGTGTATTAATATGAGGGGGGAAATTCTCCCCCCTCAAAACTCTGTTCAACACTCAGAAACAGCCCCCCCCCCCCACTTACACTGAACAAAGTCAATCAACACTGTTCTGCTCATCTACCTCATGTATATTTATATCTTACAGTTAAAATATTGTTATTAATATATCATTGCACTGAACTGCCTTGCACTATATTTATATTTAAATCTTAAATCTCAGACTATACTGATATTGCACTATTCCTTCCCTCTCTTCAATTGTTATTATATATTTCTTGTAAATTTGTGAATGATATTGTATTGTTATACTGTATACTTAGCAGTATGTTTTTTTTATATTTCTTCCTGTCCTTTCTGTTTTTATTCTTTATATTTTCAGTGAGTACTTTGAGAGTTTAATTCCTTGTGTGTTTAACAAACCTGACCAATAAAGCGGATTATGATTCTGAGATAGCGTTAATGGCGCGTTCTTTTTGTCTTGTAATCGCGACTAGTAGCTCGA
Organism: Perca flavescens; assembly: GCF_004354835.1. Lineage (NCBI taxonomy): Eukaryota > Metazoa > Chordata > Actinopteri > Perciformes > Percidae > Perca > Perca flavescens. The sequence goes on along the minus strand of NC_041340.1, from coordinate 1,173,025 downwards.
GTGTGACGTCACATCCGTGTCAAAAAACGAGTAACCTGTGGGGTTGTTGCGTTCTTTTTTGTCACACGATACTACGAGTCGGAGAAAAAATGGATTTTTGTAACATTTTTAGTAACATTTAGGATTCTATTCACCCAGTTATTGACATATTACACACATATATTTCACAGTTTGATACATGAAAATTACGTTTTGGTTAACGTTAACGTTCGGCTACTGCTCTGCTTTCTGCTCAAGACTCGGCTTAAAGCCATTGTTGTCATAGCAACTGAGCGTCTCTAGCCAATTTCAGCTGCACAAGCTCCAAAATAACTAATCAGGCGATATTTAACTCCTAATAAGACTGTAGAGACATGTCTATAGGTAGTAGTATACAGCACTATGTTTAACTCCTAATAAGACTGTAGAGACATGTCTATAGGTAGTAGTATACAGCACTATGTTTAACTCCTAATAAGACTGTAGAGACATGTCTATAGGTAGTAGTATACAGCACTATGTGTACCACTTCTTCATTTGGTTACAACAAAGACAAAAGTGCTTAAAATTGTAGAAACCACAATGTTTACTACGTGTGATGCACGACGTAGCCATCTTTGAAAGTGAACTCGGGGTCCTCTGAGTTCAGACGACTTGACGAGTTGTATATATACGACCTCGGGGGCGTTCTTTTTGCAACTTCCGGTTCAAAACAACTCGTAAATCGACTTCGGTGGACAAAAAGAACGCACCATAACTGTTGTCTACTTTGGGATTTATTAGTCAACCATAATCATAACTATCTTCATAGCGCTGTGTTCACAAAGCAATAAAAGCCCCTGGTTACTTTGCTACCTACATGCTTTTATTTTGAAGAGGAAACCTGGAGGAAATGTAGCTCTTCATCAGCAGTAACTTAACAAGAGTCCTCTAAACGGAGCCCAAATGTAAACCAAAGCAGATATCAACTAGAAACTAAACTAAGCCCAGAGATTCAGTTAGAAGCTCCAAACGGACTGAGAGCTGAACACAGCGAGACTTTTAAAAACCTCTTTGGACGCCTCTGGCCCCTTTTCACCCAGAGAGAAGCATGTGTGCTAATGGCCACAGAGCCCCCCATGTTGTTTCCATGAGAGTCGGCCATCTTGTGTCTTTAGTGTGCTTGTTGTGTCCTAACACTGACCTGAACACCGCTGCTATCAGAGGCCGAGCCTGCTGCTGCTCTTCTGGGGACCTTGTTGCTCCGCTGCTCCGGCTTCTGCTGCTCCTCCTCCATTCCGCTCTTGTTCTGGTCCTGGTCCTGGTCTCGGAGATCCAGCAGCTCTTACGGGGACTCTCTCTCACTCTGTCTCTCTCTCTCTCTCTCTGACTTGCCCTTTCAGAATAAGAGCTCTAGTTCCTGTCTGGTTTTAGAGAGACCTCTGCTGGACTCAGTAAGGTATTACCAGGTAAACATCTCTTACTGCTGATGGTGCACAAAACATATCTCTCTCTCTCTCTCTCTCTCTCTCTCTCTCTCTCTCTAGTAATAGCAGGACAAAAATGTGGCGGAAGATGGAGAATAAGAAATAAGTATGGGGGATAATAGTCAGTCTGAATAAACGTGAGTTGTATATTTTGTATTTTGTTTAAAACAAATTAGATAAAATTAATTATTTGTTAATCGTAAAAATAATATGAAATAAACAAACAATAAATACAGACACAAACAACACATGAAGTTATTTCCCCTGTTTAATATCTCTGTTGATTAATGCTGATATATAAACACGGTAACCATAGCAAAACACTGCCCAACTTTTAGAGATGATCACACAGAAAAAAACTTGTTTCACACCGTTCAAAAACAGAGACACAAAAACACCAAGGTTAAAGAAGGAACAGAAACGATGAGGCCAAAACACAGACAGACATGTCGTCACCTAACGGACGTTTCAGAATCAGAAATACTTTAATAATCCCAGGGGGAAATAATTTTTGTTACCACTCCAGGTATACAAACAACAAATAAAAAGAACATATATTATATATATTAGACTTTTAACATATATAATAAAAACAAATATACAGTAATAATATATAAAATGTACAGTGTTAATGTGCAAATAGTGCAATAAAAAAGAGAAGTGATTGTCTATGTTTGAGATGAGCTGATTACAGAGAGGGGGTGTGTGACTCTCTGAGGGAGGGGTTGTAGAGTTTAATGACCACAGGCAGGAAGGATCTCCTGTGGTGCATCTGTGGTGAGAGGAGTCTTCTGCTGAAGGTGCTCCTCTGCCCGGCCAGTGAGTCGTAGAGAGGGGGGGAGACATTATCCAAGATGGACAGAAGCCTGGACAGCATCCTCCTCTCAGGCCCGATCGTCAGTGTGTCCAGCTCCTCCCCCCCCCGACATCACCAGCCCTCCTGATCACTTTGTTCAGTCTGTTGGTGTCTGCGACCTTCATCCCACTGCCCCAGCACGGGACAGCGAAGAAGAAGAGAGCCCTGGCCACAACAGACTGGTAGAACATCCTCAGCATCGTCCGACAGACGTTAAAGGACCTCAGCCTCCTCCACTTTGGCCCTTTTGTAGACAGCCTCGGCGTGTCTAGTCCAGTCCACTTTATTGTTTAAGTACACCCCCAGGTACCTGTACTCCTGAACAGTGTCCACAGGGACCCCCTGGATGGAAACAGGGGTCCCAGATGATTTCGCCGTCCTATTTCTTAAATAGAGTAAATATATTACATATTGCACCTTTAACTGAGTGAATATAAAAATTCTAAATGACATTACTTTAGATATAATGAAAGCATGGTATCACAAATTTAATATAGTGAGAGCGTGTTATTTCCCCTCGGGGATTAATAAAAGCATCTTCATATTCTTCTTACTTAGATTACTTGCAGGGCTGGACTGGCCATCGGGCATACCGGGCATTTTCCCGGTGGGCCGACGCACTTTTGGGTTATAATGGACAAACGACCACTAAAGTGCAAGGGAGGTGCAGAGAAATTACAGGAGAAAAAGATTAAGAATCTACAGGCGGATTCCTCCAAAATTTCGGACATGTTTGGGGCTGTAGTAGCTGCTTCAACATCAGCATTACCTGAAGTAGAGGAGGAGGAGAGTGACCATGACAGGGCCGTGGGAGAGAGTGAGGAAAAGATGGAAGAAGAGAGTAGGCTAGATGACGATGTGGTAAGGAGTAGGCAAATTAACAGGGACTCTCAGGAAGGGAGGGAGGCTGTGTGTGTGTGTGTGTGTGTGTGTGTGTGTGTGTGTGTGTGTGTGTGTGTGTGTGTGTGTGTGTGTGTGTGTGTGTGTGTGTGTGTGTCACGTCATAACGACAACAAGCAGTGTGGCTGTAACATTAAAGTTAGTGGCTGTCAGGTAACCTATCTCTTTAAGCTTACATTGAACATGCTAGCGGTTAGCCTGTTGGCTAGCTGAGAAGTCTGTATGATCTCTAACATCAGTGGTGATACAAGCATCAGTGTTCCTTGAAATGTTTAATTAGCTTCTCTTGTATCGGTGCTCTTTTCCAGGGCATATACTACTCTCAGCTTTATTGTAGCTTTTGGGAAGGGTTATGGTTATGATTATAGTATTTAGCAGACACTTATGTCCAAAGCAACAAAATATGAATCTTACAATAGTTAAAATTAAATCTAAAGTTACTAAGCCAATATTAAGCAAAATAGTAATAATAACAATAATGGCAATACAATATCAAAAATCAATAATAAAAAAATACCATAAATATACAAATCATAACTCTAAGAATGAATGAATTATTTAAGTGTAAGATCAACAGATAAATCTTGAGACCCCTCTTGAAGGATCCAAAACGATCACATGAACGCTGAACACTAGGGAACTCATATCAGAGAATGAACGCATATTTTAAGAGGACTGTCTGCAGGGAATGTGTCTGACCAATCACGGTGGGGGTGGGCCGCCTGGGCCAAAAATGCCAGGGCCGATTTTTTGTCCCAGTCCAGCCCTGATTACTTGAACTTGAACATATCAAAATGTGTTTAAAAGAACTACAACTGCCAGCAGTTATGACGGGGTCCAAACCTCCCCTGGCCCGAGCAAACATCAGGAAATATTACAAAGTGTGCGCTGCAAGGTCTGTAGGAAATCAAAAATCCAAACTTTGACAGCATGTACTTTGGACAAGACGTGGAAAAGTTGTGTTTTGGTCGCTAGCTAAAGAAATAAGTTTGTTCGTAATTTTAATAATTTTTAAAGTGAGCAAAATTCTTTTGAAAAAACTTATTTTTGTTAAAAGGAACCCCGACTAGTCCGACATGTTGGCCTTATAAGATTAACGTGGGCGTCAGCTATAAAAAGGTGCTACAAAAACCCTCCAAATGTTTTGTTTTCTGTTAAAAAATGCAGAAAATCTGTTCCCTCGTAGGCCGCCATGGTTATTTACTTCTCAATGCATTCTGGGTAATGACGTGTAATGGTTGTACCCCAACGTACCGGCTATTGACAGTACAGTACCAGCGAGATGAACACGTCTGCCGTTCAGCCTTTTCAGTTTGACCGTAGGCTTGAAGGAGGAACCATGGGGTTAATAACAGATGTGTCCCCACTCTGTCCTTCTCTGGGACAGGTTTTCATGCTAACTGATTGTGTTTGGAGCTGCAACGAAGCTAGCGCGGACCGCTGGTTAACCTAGCTTACAACAACGCTAGCTAGTATTCGGAGCACAGGGAAAGTAAAAACAAATCACTATTTATAGCACTAAAAAGGCTCAAAATATCACCAAACTTCAACAGTAGCATAGTGAGGGTCCCTACATGTTAACACAAGCATGGAGAACTTTAAGTGGACAGACGAAGAGCTGCGGGAGCTCCTTCACAGGGCTAATTGTTCCTCGCCATTAATATATCGCAGCAAACGCTGTCTCCGTGAAGTTATGAAAAACTGTAACCACACTTGAAACCACTTTATCGGCATTTCCGTGACTCACTGTGACTTCAACAAAACTATAGAGCCGACGTAGTTTGCATCGTCTGCAGCTCTGCGAGTGTGTGAGTGTGTGTGTTTGTGTCGGAGCTCTGCTCTCCGTCCATTTTCAGCCTGGTTGATCCAGCTGGAGGGGCAGGAGGAGGACCCGGCTCTGGTCTGGAAAATGTTCAAGAGGATGTAGTGTGAAAACGTTGGAGGACTTTAAGGTTACTACTGTGAGATACACATTGTTAACAGCTGTAAGGTTTCATATTATAGTATGTCAAAAAAGTCATAACAAGTCATAGTATAGTATGTCGAAAAATTCATAGTTGATATCTGGAAATGGATTGAGGAGACTTCACAGATGACTGACTCAGATGTGTTCAGATTAGATGCAGCTTTATTCAGATATATAAACATACACACTCATAGATCAGCTTCACACTGAACACTACGTGAACACAGTCCTTTATACAGTTTTGGCCTCACATCTGGAGAACCAGCTGTCAATCATATACCCATAAAAACTTAGGGGGCCTACCCGACAGCAGACCACCTAATTGGGGGACAATTAGGTGGTCTCTGCTGTCGGGTAGGCCCCCTCCGAAGGTCACAGGTGAAAATTACATAAATAGTATAGAATGTTGAAAAAAGTAATACAAAAAGTCATAGTATAGTATTTCAAAAAGTTATAAAGTCAGTATAGTATGTCAAAAAGTCATAAAAAGTCATAGTATAGTATGTCGAAAAAAGTCATAAAAAGATATAGTATAGTAGGTTGAGTATAAGAGGAAAAAAATGAAAAAAATAAACCCAACTCATAATATTCTTCAACAAAACACATTAATAGATGAAGTAATAAAGTAAAATCTAAATGATAACAGTCATATATCCAAAAACAATTCCATCTCTTGATGTTTATTGGTAATAACATTTAGTTACACAAGATAACATTTATTTTAAAAATCAGGTAAAATATAATATAATCAGTGACCAGAAAGAGGATATTAGGATAAAATGAGACTAAAACTGGTAAATCATTTTCTTCTACAAGCTTCAACCATGAATATCTCATCATCTGATTCTTTGGAAAACAACTGTTATGTTACACTCATCGTGGTTTTCACTGCACTGATTTTCACTTGTCATCTTTACATGCTCTTATGACCCAATGTTATGTGCTCTGACAAATTCCACACTTTGTTCTTCTTCCATATTTATCAAGCAGGTTAGGTCCTGGACCTCGGCTACTTTGGGCTCCAGACTAACTTTTTGCCTTGGTTGCACTGGTGCGCCTAACTTTTTTATTTAGGTGCACCAGCACAAAATGTAGGTGCATCCAAATTTTTCCTTGCGTCGCCGTTAACGCTGAATGCCGATTACAAAGTGGGCTAAATGTTCAGTTTTAAGTCAAATTCACTTTTCACAAGCTTTTATTAAAACAGATTGTGATTAAAATAAAATGCAAAGACAGGGTTTCCTTTACCAGTTTGAAAATATACAGCTGCAACACATGTAAATGAAAGTTATCTGAAATAAATAGCCTGGGAATATAAAAAAAATAAAAAATATCCCTGAGAAAGCTCCTTCGCTTGTTTTCAACAACAATAACAGACTGATTAAAAGAGAAAGAGGAAGCCCGGATAGCTCAGTTGGTATATATAGAGGTTTGACTGCGACCTGCGGCCCTTTCCTGCATGTCATCCCCCCCCCTCTCTCCCCTTTCATGTCTTCAGTCCATCACTCTGGGAGTGATGGCTGACTCATTAGTAATGGGTCCAGCACAGGTCGAATGCGCTTTGGCGGGTCAGCGGTGTTACACCCGTCTTGTGTAGGCTATGAAATGTCTGTATTGTCACTGCGCTGCATTTTTATGAACTATGATATTCTGCGCGGAGGAGAGATCCAAACAAAGGCACGGCTTTCCAGAAGGAATGGGTCATGTAACGCAACATTAAACCATATTGATATAAACAACATAATTTTGTTCGTGGAGAGGCAGCGGATTTAGGTGCACCGGTGCGACCTAGGAAAAATTTGAGTCGCACCTAGGGTTGGGCAGTAATACGGTAATACGCGGCTAATGTTGGAGCTATCTACGCGGCCACCATCAAGTTAGCGGACTTTTGGCAGCACAACCCACGCCCGTGGTTTCAGCACATCGAGGCCCAGTTCCAGCTGAGAGGAATAACACAGGACGTTACCAAGTATCTCCACGTGGTATCTTAGATACCTCAACAACAGCCAGGGCTCTAAGGTGCTAAGGCTCCTCCGGCTAACGGCAAGTACGACGCACTCCAAACATTCCTGTTGGAAAAATTTGGATACCGCCCAACCCAAGTTGCACCCTTACAAATTTGGGTCCATGTGCGACCAAATTGCCCGCACTCTAGAGCCCTGCTGTACTGTATTGCTCTGCACCCACCACAGACCAGGCCCTCTCCCAGTTACAACTTGCTTTTAACACACTTCAAAAGAATCTTTATAATTTAAAATCTTGTTTTAAATGCAGAAAAAACTAGTCATGCTTTTTTTCAAATTCAAAATCTAAATCAAATCTGCCCTCTATCCTCACTTCCCAGGGTATTAAGATTGAATGTGTTTCGAAGTACAGATATATTGGTATTTTAATTGATGAATCGCTTTCTTTTACCCTTTATATTCAGCAGCTAGCAAAAAGATTAAAACTTAAACTACAGTTTTATTTCAGAATCAAATCCTGCCTTTTGTTCAAATCTAGAAAGAGGCTGGTTGCTGCCACTTTTATGTCTGTACTTGACTTTGGTGATGTTTTATACATGCATGCTTTGTCTCAAAGTGTACATGCACTGGACACTGTATACCATGGATCTCTGAGGTTCATCACTAGTATGAAAGCCCTCACTCACCATTGTGAACTGTATGAACGTGTTGGATGGCCTTCTTTATCAACACTTCAACTGGCATATCTTCATAAACAAGGCTATTTTAGATCTCATTACAATTTTCGTTTCCCAGGATCTTTTCCTTCTGGTTCCAAAGGTTAGAACTGAACTGGGGGAAAAGTATTTCAGTTTGCTGCTCCCTCTACATCAGAGGTGTCAAACTCAACTTCACTAAGGGCCACACCGTAAACTAAGAATCACATCAAGGGCTGGTCATGTTTATTCACATGCTTTTATTTCATCGAAAAAGTCAAGGATCTTTTTCTGGATTATTGCGTGTATCATATAGCCTTCTCACTTACAGCTTGGTCCACATAAAGCCCCAAAAAAGTAAGTTAGCCATCAAAGAAAAAAGCGATAAAAAATGTCAAAGGAAGCAACATAAACATTGGAAAAAACGCCAGATAAGGCCCCAAAAACGTTGAACTTCAGAAAAAGCGACAAAACATTGAAAAAGCTACAAAAAACTATGCAGGCCAACATTTATTGTGAACCTAAATTGATATGCGGGCCGGAACAAAATCTGAGAGGGGCCGGATTTGGCCCGCGGGCCTTGAGTTTGACACATGTGCTCTACATGGAATATGTTACAGAAATCCATGAAACTTATGGAGCTGGTCTCATTGGTCGCTTTTAAGAAGATGTTGATTGACTTGGAGGCAGCCACATCTGGCTGCAGATGTTTTCCCTGATGTGTTTAGGATTCTGGTTGACTCTGAAGGATTTGATGTTTCAGTAGTTTTATGTTTCTAGTGTTTTTGTGTATTTTGTGTTTGTATGTATGTGTGGTTGTACTGCTGCCTGTCTTTGCCAGGACACTCTTGAAAAAGAGATTTTTTTATCTCAATGAGTCTCTTCCTGGTTAAATAAAGGTAACAACAAAACCACAAACAGCTTCTTGACTCATGCTATTTGTTCCCTCTCTCCACTCTATCAACAGCTTGGCATTAGAAAATGTTCAAGAGGAGGCAGTGTGAATGCGTTGATGGACTTTAAGGTTACCCAATGTTGTGAATGCTGCTCCACATTTGTCACAGCTGTATGGTTTATCTCCAGTGTGAATGCGTTGGTGGACTTTAAGGTTACTAGCCAGAGAAAAGGCTTTCCCACATTGCTCACACCAGAACGGCTTCTCTCCAGTGTGACTGAGTTGATGGACTTTAAGGTGAGAACTCTGAGAAAAAGTTTTCCCACATTGCTCACACCAGAACGGCTTCTCTCCAGTGTGAATGCGCCGGTGGGAGTTTAAGCTAGATGACTGTGTGAAAGCTGCTCCGCATTGGTCACAGCGGTATGGTTTATCTCCAGTGTGAATGCGTTGGTGTCTATTAAGGCTATCATTCTGGGAAAACATTTTCCCACATTGTTCACACCAGAACGGCTTCTCACCAGTATGAACATGTTGGTGGATCATTAGTTGAGATGACAGTGAGAAAGCTTCCCCACATTGTTCACAGCTGTACGGTTTAACTCCAGTGTGAACGCGTTGGTGGACTTTAAGGTTACCAATCTTAGAAAATGTTTTCCCACATTGTTCACACCAGAACAGCTTCTCTCCAGTGTGAATGCGTTGGTGGGATTTTAGGGAACTTTGAACGGTAAAAGCTGCCCCGCATTGTTCACAACTGTATGGTTTATCTCCAGTGTGAATGCGTTGGTGGGCTTTAAGGGTACCACACTGAGAAAAACTTTTCCCACATAGTTCACACCGGAACGGCTTCTCTCCAGTGTGAATGCGTTGGTGGGCTTTAAGGGTACCACACTGAGAAAAACTTTTCCCACATAGTTCACACCGGAAGGGTTTCTCTCCAGTGTGAATGAGTTGATGACGTTTGACCGCAGCTAACTGTGTGAAAGCTGCCTTGCATTGTTCACAGCTGTACGGTTTCTCTCCAGTGTGAACTCTCTGATGAATCTTTAAATTTCCAGATGTTGTGAAGGACTTTCCACAGTCCTGACAGCTGTGATGTCCGAGTCCCCCTCTTCTTCTCCGTTTCTATAGAAACAGACAGAGTTAGATGTAATGATGGAGCGATACACATGCAAACATACTTACATATGCTAACATGCCAATCCATGCTAACATATGTAAGCGTATGCACTTTTACAACAACTTGTTCATAGTCTAAAAAAAATCATATTTAAAAAGTCATTGATTATATTTTGTCAATGTATTATTTGACAACCAACATCTAAAAAGTGTTTTTGAGGAACTAAACCCTTCAAAGCTGCCTGGTCAGTTTGTGTTGGAATGTAAAGGGTTAAATGAATTGTCCAACTTTTGCTGCCTCTGCTGTTACTAGGAAGAAGATGTTATGCTTTCAGCTCTGTGATTGGTGGTCTAGCTATACAGCTACAGAGGGAGAGTTATTTCAAATGAGTCAAATTGACCTATCAAATCTTCACTCTAAATGGGCGGGGTTTGGTATTGCTAGCTTTATGATGAAGTTCCGCCCACTGTGGGCACAAGCTAGCACTGCCGTTAAACTAGGCTAGCTAACGTTAGCCAGCCTGCTGGTTGATGATGGAAGTCTGGAGTAACGTTATTGCTGCTATGGAGGACCAAAGCTATGAGGAGGAGGTTGCTAATTTATATTCCACGTGGTTTTAAGATTAACTTTTAATGAAAAAGTAGACAAAAGTTGTAGTTAGGGTTGGGTATCTTTCACATCTTCATGCACACAATGAAGGCATCAGCATTCTCTCAAGTACGAACAACGTATCAGACGACCAGCAATGTCTAGAGAGGAAAGCCAGCCAGGAAACAGGTCAGTGAGTTCAGGCCATTGAGGAAACAAGGAAAGAGCTAGTTAGCAAACAGCAGCCAGGAAAGACTGGGAGTCTTTCGACAGGGAAATAGACCAAGTCATGGAGTCTGTCCTTGCTGGTGACATTGGCAGGAAGATGAAGACAATGTCCACCACCATTTGGAACACGGGAGCAGAGCGCTTTGGGATGGAGCAGAGACAGACCAAAGGCCTGCAGCATGCTGGAGAGAACAGGTGCTCAAGGGAAATTGCAAAACTTAAAGGCAACTTGAGAAGACTGAAGAAGGTTTTTCGGCAGGGTCCTGAAGATGAAGAACCTGCCCTTAAAGAGATGCGAGACAATGTGAGGGAGCGCATTAAGACCTTGCACCGAGCGGACTGCCAGCGAAGGGATAGATGGAGGCGGGAAAAAGAGAGGGACAAGTTCACAAAAAAAAACTTCAAGTAGCTGTCATGGCTCCTTGGAGTTAAAAGATCAGGGGTACTTGGCTGGATGTTGCTGTGGCAAAATATGATAAATCTGGTTTTTAATTGAATTATGGGGACATATACAACGTGTATCAATGTGATATAGATAGGAGATGTCAATGTGTCTGCCTGGCGGGAGTCAAAGACTTTCTCTCTCCTAGTGCTTCCCGCGGCTGCCTTCCTCACTGCTACACATAGACTCCCCCCCCTTGTGTTGTCCTCAGTTGCCGCTATGCAGCCGCAACAGCTGGATGGCCTGCCGCTGTATAGCTGCAAGAGCCACGGCAGGCACCAAGCCAACGCCTTAAGCGTAGGCGTTCAAAATGCAAGATCAGCTAAATGACTTAATCTAGTGGAAAATCTTCTTCAACTTCAATTGGCCTCAAAAGTAGCCAATTTTACACGCGTGATCTGAAGGTGATCAGTGGAGCGCTCCTCAGGATCAGGGTCACTCTTTTGGATGATATAAGGTGAAGCTAGACAAAGGAATCTTTAGCAAGCTTACCGGTACTTGCACGGGTTTTTTCTGTGTTATCTTTTGTGCACATTAAAACTTATTTTTCACATCTGATTCTGACTGCGTGAATTTTCTGAGACCTTGTTCTGGGACTTTTTCATACTTTGAAGAGAATTTGAAGAGAAGTTGAATAGCCGTTGTCAAGATACAACCGTTCCTGTTTCGACACCCACCTACAGGAAGTTGGTTCTCTATAACTTGCGCATTGTTTTAGCTATGAAAATTCTTTTGATAACTGTTTGTCACGAGGGTCCTCCGAGTGTATATGCAAGTTTTCGTGCCGATCGGACTCACGCACCAGGAGTAGTTAGACAGAGTAGGTTTCCCATATGTCAACATTTTGCTGATTAATTTAAAAAAATTAAAACTGCGCCATCTAATGGCCGATTGCAAAGTTTGGCAAAGGTGCTAAACTGGCCTTGAGGAACAACCTTGTCAAGTTTCGCCGCAATCTGAATAATTGATGCCAAGATAACTCAACTTCCTGTTTAGACAGGAAGTTGCTGTAACTTGCGCATTTGTTCAATTATCAAAATTCTTTGGATAACTTTTCCTGTTTAGAACAGATACTTGCTGCAAAGATTAAAGAAGATTGAAATCACGTATGAAAAGAATGTAAAACATAATTAAAAATGGCTGCCTTCCGGTTGGGCGGAGCTAATGAAGGTAAATGGGAAATATGTCTGCAATGATTAGAGCAATATGGGTATTAAATCTGGTGAAGAGCGGAGCAACTATGTCCAAGTTGAGGCCTTCCACGCATTAGGGGGTGCTATGGAGCCCGATTACAGTTATGGGCCAAATCGCTGTAGAGTCTCGCAACGCTCCCAGGTGTTTATGTGGGCACCAATTTTTGTGAGTTTTCATATATACTCAGGCCGTCAAAAATGTGACCAAGGGCTAAAACCAATTAGGGGGCGCTATACAGCAACCGTAGTTTAATATTCTGCACTTTGCTGTAAAAGTTTGAGAGTTTTCGTGCAACCTCAAGTCCTCAAACAAGTGTTCGTAAAATGAAGATTTGTGCACGAAAACCAAGATTTTTGAAATTTTTGAATTTTTTTTTTTTTCTGAAAATAGCTCTATGGAGTTCAAGATGAGACCTATGTTCCCTCAAAAGTTGGTATATTAACTTATTACTTTTTTTGGAATTAAGGCGCACGTTAGCGGGCGCTATGGAGTCCCCTGGCAACGCCCAAGCCCAATCACTACAGAACTTTGCAATTTTCACCAGTTGTGACATATCTGCACATTTTTGTGAGTTTTCGTGCATTCTAACACCCTCAAAAATGTGACGAAGGACTCGGAAAAATAATAATCTGACAAAAAACAATAGGTTCCTTCACACTTTTCAGTGCAAGGCACCTATTAATTAATTAATCATTATATATTATATAATAATATATATATATATATATATATATATATATATATATATATATATATATATATATATATATATATATTATATATACACACACACACATACAGTACAGGCATACAACAGGCCAAAACACACACACACACCTCATTCAATGCGTTTCCTTTTTATTTTCATCATAGAGTCTCACTGAAGGCATCAAAACTATGAATGAACACATATGGAATTATGTACTTAACAAAAAAGTGTGAAATAACTGAAAACATGTCTTATATTTTAGATTCTTCAAAGTAGCCACCCTTTGCTTTTTTGATAACTCTGCAAACCCTTGGTGTTCTCTCAATGAGCTTCATGAGGTAATCACCTGAAATGTTTTCACTTCACAGGTGTGAATCTAAAATATAAGACATGTTTTCAGTTTTTTCACACTTTTTTGTTAAGTACATAATTCCATATGTGTTCATTCATAGTTTTGATGCCTTCAGTGAGAATCTACAATGTAAATAGTCATGAAAATAAAAAGGAAACGCATTGAATGAGAAGGTGTGTCCAAACTTTTGGCCTGTACTATACTATACAATATACACACACACACACACACACACACACACACACACACACACACTACTGGTCAAAAGTTTTAGAACACCCCATTTTTTTGTTTTTCATTGAAATTTTAGCAGTTCAGTTCCAGTGTGTAACCGGCCTAATCTACAACAGCAGTCTGTTTCTGATGTAACGTCATTTACACTGATTTAAGTGCTCTTGGATACATAGTTTGTTGCAAGAATGTGACATGCAGGCTCTGCATGCACAGCCAACCACCAATCACGAGAAATTAATGTAATTCTTAATTTTGTTTCTTGTTATATGCTGGTGGCTATAACATTTAGTTTTGGTAAATAATATAGTAAGTCAAATGCTAATTAATGTGCATTATTATTTGCTTATATTTCAGAACCTCATCCAACTTCACATGGGCGAGGGTTTCCGTATCCAGTTTTTAATAGCTTTTACAAGCCTATTGCCTATATTTCCGTAATATAATAAACACTGTTACACTTTTTGAAACTATTCAAGCTTGTGTAGGCCTGTCAGTGCTTTCCAAACATATTAAAAAACTGTGATAATACTGAAAACCGTGATAATTTAGGTCACTATAACCGTGAGGTTAAATTTTCATACCGTTACATCCCTAGTACCTATCAAATAAACAAATACATAAAATAAAATAAATGCTGGGAGGGGCGAGGGCCCGTTCACCGCTGCTTGCAGCTTTCATTTTAAATGTGAGTTTGATACCAAGCATTTATTTGCTCATTGTCTGAGTGTATTAACTTCATTGAATTGTGGTGAGTAAACATAGGATATATTTTACATTTTGATCATATACGGTAGGTGAGGATGGAATTCATTTATTTTAAAACCATACAGTAAAAACTCAATTTTTAACATGGAGATTGTCGTGGTCATTCCGAACAAGAATTAACTGGACATATCAGCAAACCTATGAAGGATATTTTAAGTGTATTAATATGAGGGGGGGAGAAGTATTGGGTTACACCATTACCATATGGGGGATTTTGGAATTAAAGGTCCAATATGTAATATTTGTACTGTAATAAATCCAAAAATGACACCAATGCCTCATCAGATATTAAGGAAACATGTTAAACTGAAATACTATCTTTTCTGACAACAATGCTAATTTCAGTATTTTTTCTTTTTGAAATTTACATTCCTTGATTTATGTTTATTTTTGATCTGTTTTGTTATCAACGTTTTGACAGGCAGCCCGGTTTGCCAGATATACCTGTAAAACAAACCCAGGCCCAGTTAACGGTAGTACAGCCATGAAAGCAGGCAAACCAACAGGATCAACGGAGATAGATTCTACATGACATAAAAAAAAAAGAAAACAGCATGTTTCTAACAGTTGTGTGACCAGAGACGTAACAACCCCCTGGTAAATATTGGAGATGTATTTGAAAGATGGAGACAGCTTAGAGCCCAAAAGGACGCAGAGTTGGCTTATTTCCTCCTGAACAGGTTAGCATTAGCTTCAGGCTAATTTATCACAGCTACTAGGGATGGGCATTTTTTGTCATTTCAACATTTGTGTACTCACATTGAATTATATAGCTAGAGTACCCAAGTTGGTTACTCGAAAAAACAATTGAGACATAGCAAGTGATCCCGACTGGTCCTGGCTAACGCCGCCATGCTAACCCTGCTAACTGTTAACGTTACCGGGAGGACCAGGCAAGCAGCCCATGGCTGTTTACAGCGTGTAGCCTCTTCAGCGGCTGGAGCCGACAACGGTGAGTTATTTTAAACCACGAGAGGGGGGCTGTAAATCAGAAAGAGAGGACTGTGAGTTTGCAGTGTGTTTAGCGATTGTTGCCGTAATTCTAAGCCAATGAAGTGTGTGCCGTCGGCAAGGTAGTGGTATTTTTAGCGTTTCGTATTGTAATTCTAAGCCGAGGAAGTGTGCCTGACTGGCGTGTGGAGAGAACAGTGAGGTTGTTGTGTTTTTAGCGGTTCATACTGTCATTTTAAGCCGAAAAAGTGTGTCTGTCAGTTGGTTACAGAGCTCCGCGTGAGCACGGGCTTTTATGACTGTCAATATAGCCAACATCTACCGTTAGCTACTCCGCTGTGCTGTGGAGTAATGTCTGGCTATGTGAGACTAGCATCTACCGTTAGCTACTCCGCTGTGCTGTGGAGTAATGTCTGGCTATGTGAGACTAGCATCTAACGTTAGCTACTCCGCTGTGCTGTGGAGTAATGTCTGGCTATGTGAGACTAGCATCTACCGTT
Source organism: Perca flavescens (assembly GCF_004354835.1). NCBI lineage: Eukaryota > Metazoa > Chordata > Actinopteri > Perciformes > Percidae > Perca > Perca flavescens. The sequence goes on along the minus strand of NC_041340.1, from coordinate 1,157,218 downwards.
AGCTACTCCGCTGTGCTGTGGAGTAATGTCTGGCTATGTGAGACTAGCATCTAACGTTAGCTACTAGCTGTACTGTGGAGTAATGTCTGGCTATGGAGACTAGCATCTAACGTTATCTACTCCGCTGTGCTGTGGAGTAATGTCTGGCTATGTGAGACTAGCATCTACCGTTAGCTACTCCGCTGTGCTGTGGAGTAATGTCTGGCTATGTGAGACTAGCATCTAACGTTAGCTACTCGGCTGTACTGTGGAGTAATGTCTGGCTATGTGAGACTAGCATCTAACGTTAGCTACTCCACTGTGCTGTGGAATAATGTCTGGCTATGTGAGACTAGCATCTACCGTTAGCTACTCCGCTGTGCTGTGGAGTAATGTCTGGCTATGTGAGACTAGTATCTACCGTTAGCTACTCTGCTGTGCTGTGGAGTAATGTCTGGCTATGTGAGAAAAGCGTCTAGCAACATTGTTGTGAATGCTGCGGCCTCAGCCTGGCAACCCCCGTGAACTTTGAGTCTGGGCAGGAGGGGGGGAAGACGACTCTCCAGTATTTTGAATTGGTAGTGCAGTAACTATTTTAACCGCTAACTGCCAGTAATACATACAATATTACATATTGCACTTTTAATTTCTTTAGAAACTGTAGAGTAAAAACTCATGATATTTAGCATGGGGATAATAAAGTAGTAATACAGTAACATTTTTACGACATGCATTTTGGCCCCCGTAGAGCCCGTACCGTAAGTACACTACTATACGCGCAATAAGGTCATCTGGCTGCTTTCTCGCCAAAACCAGCCGACACAAAGACAGCTTCTTTCCCCAAACAGCCCCCCCACCCTCACACTGAACAAAGTCAATCAACACTGTTCTGCTCATCTACCTCATGTATATTTATATCTTACAATTACAATATTGTTATTAATATATCATCATTGCGCTGAACTGCCTTGCACTATATCTCACTATACTGATATTACACTATTCCTTCCCTCTCTTCAATTGTTATTGTATATTTCTGAATTATATTGTATTGTTATACTGTATACTTATCAGTATTTTTTTATATTTCTTACTGTCCTTTCTGTTTGTATTCTTTATATTTTCAGTGAGTACTTTGAGAGTCAAATTCCTTGTTTGTTTAACAAACCTGACCAATAAAGCTGATAGTGATTCTGAGATAGTGTTAACTGGATCTTCCCAAAGTGGAGAGTAGTCACTGAGTAGTGTCTGGGTTGTTAAAACGGTTTAATTTCCTATACATTTTTCACAATAAAAGCCCCTGGTTACGTTGTTACCTACATGCTTTTATTTTGAAGAGGAAACCTGGAGGAAATGTAGCTCTTCGTCAGCAGTAACTTAACAAGAGTCCTCTAAACGGAGCCCAAATGTAAACCAAAGCAGATATCAACTAGAAACTAAACTAAGCCCAGAGATTCAGTTAGAAGCTCCAAACGGACTGAGAGCTGAACACAGCGAGACTTTTAAAAACCTCTTTGGACGCCTCTGGCCCCTTTTCACCCAGAGAGAAGCATGTGTGCTAATGGCCACAGAGCCCCCCCATGTTGTTTCCATGAGAGTCGGCCATCTTGTGTCTTTAGTGTGCTTGTTGTGTCCTAACACTGACCTGAACACCGCTGCTATCAGAGGCCGAGCCTGCTGCTGCTCTTCTGGGGACCTTGTTGCTCCGCTGCTCCGGCTTCTGCTGCTCCTCCTCCATTCCGCTCTTGTTCTGGTCCTGGTCCTGGTCTCGGAGATCCAGCAGCTCTCCACGGGGACTCTCTCTCTCTCTCGGTCTGACTATCGGTCTCTCTCTCTCTCTCTCTCTCTCTCTCTCTCTCTGACTTGCCCTTTCAGAATAAGAGCTCTAGTTCTTGTCTGGTTTTAGAGAGACCTCTGCTGGACTCAGTAAGGTGCACAAAACATCTCTCTCTCTCTCTCTCTCTCTCTCTCTCTCTCTCTCTCTCTCTCTCTCTCTCTCTCTCTCTCTCTAGTAATAGCAGGACAAAAATGTGGCGGAAGATGGAGAATAAGAAATAAGTATGGCGGATAACAGTCAGTCTGAATAAACGTGAGTTAATTACACAAATTAGATAAAATTAATTATTTGTTAATCGTAAAAGTAATATGAAATAAACAAACAATAAATACAGACACAAACAACACATGAAGTTATTTCCCCTGTTTAATATCTCTGTTGATTAATGCTGATATATAAACACGGTAACCATAGCAAAACACTGCCCAACTTTTAGAGATGATCACACAGAAAAAAACTGTTTCACACCGTTCAAAAACAGAGACACAAAAACACCAAGGTTAAAGAAGGAACAGAAACGTTGAGAAAGTTGACTACAAGTTTAAAAAATGAAACATCAATATTCAAAAACAACCAGAACTTGTAAACAGCAACAGTAACGTCACAAAAAAGGAAAAAAACGCCCAAAACATCAATAAAAGAAAGACCAATGAAGCATGAGAAACTTGTGAGTGTTGTATCCTCCATTTCCCATCATGCACCTCCCCCTCTGTGCTGCTGAGTCTCTCCACCAGATGGAGACTAATCTCTTTAAAGTGATTTCAAATGTTGATTTCATCAGAGTTCAATCTTTAAACATCCACAGCTTCCAATAAATAAAACAAAAGAACATTTAAATACATCACATATTTAAATATATCATTCATCAACTTACAACTATTACATCCTCTCAACTAGAGTCACCATGAGTCATCATTTCTACACATTTTACTCATCAATTAGGTTTCAGTTCATCTAAATGAGTTTTAATTCACCATAAATTCACAAAAGAAGTTCAAATATAGTTAGAGTTGATGTTACACAGAACTGTCTGTCTGTCTGTCTGTCTGTCTGCCTGCCTCTGTCTGTCTGTCTGTCTGTCTGTCTGTCTGTCTGTCTGTCTTTTTAGAGATGAACGTTCCCCTGGGCTCAAATGTTGTTTATAACTTTATATTCAATATATTTAGTTCAAACGTGGCCAGCCAATCAGAATCACTCAGGGGAGACAGAGCAGAACAGATCTGTACAGAGGTTTACTAAAGACAAAACTGACTGACTCTTGGAATTATAATAACAAAATAAAAATATTTTATCATAATAACAAATAAGAATATAAAATATACCACAAAGTACTCAAAAGTTAAAATACCGATACCACAGTCTCAGACCTCCTGACAGACTTAGAGCCCTGTCTGGGTCTCTGGTCTCTGAATGAGACGTTTAAGGAAGTGGCTGAACGCTGCTCTACATCGGAGGTGGAAAACCGAAACTACAGAAATACACGGAGCTCAAACGCTACACATCTGCTGCAGCAAGTCGACAGCAGAGCAGGTCCGTTATAAACCTGAAGCTGCCCAGACCACGGGAGGCGACGTAGCAGCGGCAGCAGCATCAACGGGTTGCTGCGCTTCGGTGGCCTCCATGTTGAATGTAAACAAGAAGCTGCTTGGTTGCCATTTATAGTTTGAAGGGAAAATCTAGTGTCACAGTGAGTCTGTGTTACTGCTCTTCAAGACCACTGTCTGGACCGGCTGGGAAGGTGGAAGGCCCAAAGGCCAGAAAAGATCTGACTCCAATTACTCTAATCACCTTAATTCCCACGCGTCTGTTGACGAGACTTTTGATACCAGAACTTAAAGATCAATCTGAGATGATAGATTCAGGTCAAAGTTTATTAAGTCCAGCAGTTAAGTCTTACAACATATATATATACATATGTGGGTTCATAAAATGATTATGAATAAATGACATAAGTTTCCCTAGCTTCAGACACAGGTGTACACAGCTCAAGTCAGCAAAGTCTCTGTCAAATTATGAGCCCCGTTTCTGACATATCACTCAACCTTTCCTCTTCCTTGATGGCATCATCCTCCTTTCTCCGGGCAGATTCTTCAGTTGTCACACACACACACACACACACACACACACACACACACACACACACACACACACACACACACACACACACACACACACACACACACACACACACACACACACACACACACACACACACACACACATCAGGTATCAGGCCTCTTTGTGGTGTAACTGCAACTGCCTCTTCTTGCTCACATAACCTTTTTTCTCCTCGCCCTAATACACAAACTAATCTAAATGCTATTTCCTGTTATTCTACTTGACTACTACTACTTCTCTGTCTGGTTCTACTTCTCTGTCTGGTACAAAACAGTTTCTATCATACAATCATATTCCTAAATGATAATTAACTGTAATCAAAACGTAAGCTAAACCATCTGTGTGTCCGAGCCTCTTCATTGTACAGGGAATACAAGTTTAACCTCCCTGGAATTTGTAACCAATGTCTCATGACTACACACAACTCACAGCAATGAGCAACACAATATAATATGAACTTTTAATACTGAGAATATCACAGAAATATTCAACACAGTCTCAGGGCAGTTCGTGAAATGGTCACGTTATTTTTAAACTATTGATTTGTGTAATGGACACATTTATCTTGTTTTTTTTACGTGGTGCTCAGCACGTAATGGGAAGCATCTATACAGAGGTTGGGTGTAGGAAAAGAACAACGGGGAAACGGGGTGAAAGTCCTGTGTTGTTTGACCCCTCCACCCTCCCAACCAACCTCCCTGCACGGATTTTCGTCATTTCATGCTACTCCCTACCGTAGTCGTGCTGTGATCACGAAAGATGCTTCCACCACGATAAAAAGGACATTAACGTGTCCGTGTACACAAATCAATAGATTAAATAACGTGACCATTTCACAAACTGTATATTTATATATATTTCTAAATCACACGTATGAACCAACGTGACCAACTTCAACATAATAAGGGAAAAAATCAAAATAAGAAACCCAACTCACTATATTCTTCAACAAAACACATGAATACATGAAGTAATAAAGTAAAATATAAATGATAACAGTCATATATCCAAGAACTATTCAGTCTCTTGATGTATACTCTGTTAATAACATTCAGTTACATGACACAAGAGGATAAGAATGAAAAATTCCTAGTAAATCATGAAAACTCAAAAATGTTTAAAGGTCTAATATGTAACACTGACAGGTAGCGTTTAAAATAGTTCCTGCTGTCCAAATTCTAAATACTGGAGAGAGTTGTCTCCCCCTCCTCATCACCAATGTTGTAAAGACAAATGCCGTTTGCAAAAAAACGTAATGCAAAACAAATAATCTGCTGGGATGTAAGAGCATAGATGGGTGACAATAGTGATATGAGGACAGATAAGGTTATGTATATATGTTAGTGATATGAGAATGGATAAGGTTATGTAGGCTACATAACTGACTGACTGGGAAGAAAAACAATAACAAACTGCACTAGAATGCACCTGCTCCCGACCAGGTTAGGTTCACAGGCTCAGTTACCATAGTAACTGACTCTGAGGTGAAGTTACCATAGTAACTGACTCTGAGGTTAAGTTACCTCTCTTTCTGAAACAGAAAACCCAGAGTTACCCTCATCTCAGGGTTAACAAACTCAGAGTTTTCACTAAACCTGCTTTCTGAAATACCACCCCGGTCCTCCGGTAAGGTTAGCAGTTATGGTGTGTTAGCATGGCGGTGTTAGCCAGGACCAGTCTGAATGTTGTACATTGGAGATGTATACATTTCCAATATTTACCCAAGGTATTGTTACAACTCTGGTCATGCAACTGTAAGAAACATGCCAAGGTTTTTTAGATCGGGTAGAATCTATCTCCGTTTATTCCGTTTGTTTGCAGCTTTCCTGGCTGTACCAACGTTCCAGCTGTAGCGAGCTGGGTTTGTGTTTCTACAGGTTTATCTGGCAACCCGGCCCAGCTGTCAGAATGGGCAGTTGATACCAACACACAGACCAAAACACAGACACATATGTCGTCACGTAATGGACATTTCTTAAATAGAGTAAATATATAACATATTGCACCTTTAACTGAGTGAATATAAAAATCCTAAATAACATTACTTTAGATATAATGAAAACATGGTATCACAGCTTTAATGATAGTGAGAGTGTGTTATTTGCCCTTGGGGATTAATAAAAGCATCTTCATATTCTTCTTACTTAGATTACTTGAACTTGAACATATCTAAATGTGTTTAAAAGAACTACAACTGCCAGCAGTTATGATGGGGTCCAAGTCTCCCCTGGCCCGAGTCCCTCCTGAAGAGTCTGTGAAACCAGAACCCAAAGCGCAACAGTGGCAAGGCAAACACCAGGAAATATTACAAAGTGTTCGCTGCAAGGTCTGTAGTAAATCAAAAATCCAAGCTTTGATAGCATGTACTTTGGACAAGACGTGCAAAAGTTGTGTTTTGGTCGCTAGCTAAAAAAATAAGTTTGTTCGTAATTTTTTTAAGTGAGCAAAATTCATTCAAAAAAACTTGTTTTGTTAAAGGCTGAAGATGTTTCAGACAGATCAAGCTAAAAAAACCCAGGAGGAGTTTGAAAAAGTAGGTTTTGAGCTACAGTAAGTAATTCAGCTACACCGAATCATGACAACTGGCGGAGAAAAAATAAAAAAATAAAAAATAAAACTCTCAGACGCTCGGGAATTGCTGCCAATTGAATTATAATTTTGGCCTGTTGTCGCACAGCGTATGGAAACCTGATCTATATACTACCTTTATTGATAAAATTTTCCAAAACGGCAGGCATTATGGCACTCAGGGACAGCTTTGATATACCAGACGTATATAATAAGATTTAACAGAACTATATATTATATCCAAACAAGCCTTAGTGATAAAGTTGAAGATTATATATAATATTTATTTAAAAAAAACACTTAGCTGTCTGACATTTCCCTCTGAAAACAGCCGGTTTCCCCCAGAGTGGTGAGGACCTGTATTTGGACCGGGATGGCCCGGTTCCGGCGCGTTGCCCTCCCTACTGGACCCAATTGAGTACATAGATCCAAGAGCGCAGCTTTAGGGAATCTAAATCAGCAAATTAGCCAGTCATCGTCATGGTCCCTGAAGTCTCTTTTTCTCCTGATTCTTCCATTAGCGTAGTGCTCCTGCAGGGCCAGCAGGGCCATCATGCAGCATTACACACGGGTTCACCGCAGTATTTATGTTTACAACTATTTATTGTTAACACCTTGCCAACACAGCATCAACTAGTGGTATCCCCCCCCCGAGATACAATCTGAAAACGAAAGAAAGTGTAATAGACAAACACTTCTTCATGCAGGTTTTGTTATGAACAGTATTAAAGTTTGGACTGATAACGAGGACATTAAGGGTAAAGATTGCGCGAGAGCTTAAAGTGATGGTTCGGAGTAATTTCACCCTAGGGTCTTTGCACCATGACCTCGAGCCAAACACCCCCCCAGTAGCTTTTTTCACCTGGGTCTAACATTGGGAGAGTTAGCGTAGAGTAGCGTTATCAGCTGAATAGCTTAGCACAGCGGCTAATGGATCCACGTTTGTATCTGGTAAATGACCCCACTAATAATGCCCGAAATGATACCAAACTTCTACACTAGTACATATAGGTTATGTACTCATAAAACGATGGATTGGAAAGTTTGTAAGTACACCAGAAGTTTATGAACACTTGCCTGCTCTCTTCTGCTCTCTTCTGCTGCTACCTGCAGTTAGACGAGTGCTTAGGGGCCGTCTACAAATTACTACACCGAAAAGAGATGCAATAAAAATATTTATTAATTTAATGATTAAATAAGGTAATGTCTCCAAACTTACCTCAATTATTACTTGTCTCCTGCTAGTTATACTACAGCAATTACTTTAAAAAAAAAGGTAAATTAATAAATATTTTTTGTTGCATCTCTTTTCGGTGTAGTAATTTGTAGACGTCCCTAAGCACTCGTCTTACAGCAGCAACAACAGCAGAGAGCAGAAGAGAGCAGGCAAGTGTTACTTACAAACTTCTGGTGTACTTACAAACTTTCCAATCCATCGTTTTATGAGTACATAACCTATTTGTACTACTGTAGACGTTTGGTATCATTTCGGGCATTATTAGTGCATTAGTGCATAGTCCATTTACAAGATACAAACGTGGGTCCATTAGTGCTAAGCTATTCAGCTGATAATGCTACGCTACGCTAACTCTCCCAATGTTAGACCCAGGTGAAAAAAACTTCTGGGGGGGTGTTTGGCTCGAGGTCATGGTGCAGGGACCCTAGGGTGAAATTACTCCGAACCATCACTTTAACGGCTGTATTTCCAGACTTTTGGCGCTTTTCCATTACATGGTACCTACTCGCCTCGCCACGCCTGTTTTGGTTTTCCATCATGAAAAAAAGTCCCTGGTACCTGCTAACAGGTACTTTTTTTAGTACCTCCTCAGTCGAGGTTCCAACTAAGCGAGCTGAGGCGAGCCGAGAAGGTGACGTGAAACCCTGCAGACTGCTGATTGGTTGGAAAGAAGCGTCACTGATCACTGCATTGCTAGCAACAGATGGCATTTTTAAATAGTTTAGCCAGCGGTGTTTTTTTGCTGCCGGAGGCTCCACGCAGAGCTTTTTCCGTAGCATACAAGTGGCCTGATGGTTATACTGGTGCGCTGGTGTGTGTGTCGAGTCACCGTGTGTGTAGCTGGTGAGTGAGGGAGAAGTGAGAGAGTGCCGGCGATTAGCTCCGCAGCGAGTAGCGACTCCAGAGTCCTAGTGAGTGTGTGTGTGTGTGTGAGTGTGTGTGTGGTAAAGTGAGTGAGAGAGTGCCGGCGATTAGCTCCGCAGCGAGTAGCGACTCCAGAGTCCTAGTGAGTGTGTGTGTGTGTGTGTGTGTGTGGTAAAGTGAGAGAGAGAGTGATGGCGAGTAGTGACTCTAGAGTCATATAGTGAGAGAAACAAAATGTTTCCCCTGTTCTTTCTGACCACGGTGGGAAATCTGGAGCAGGAAAAGTTAACTATCTTGTTGATCTCATGTTGTTTACGGAGAAGGAAAACCAGGAAATGAGTCGGGGGAAATGTAACGCTACCAAGCCACGCCCACGGCAGTCGCTATGACGACCGGCCATGCTGAGGCGGTACTAAAATCTGCAATGGAAAAGGGACAAACAGTGCGTCGAGTAGAGTCGAGTCGAGGCGAGTCGAGGCGAGTAGAGTCGAGGCGAGTAGAGTTGAGGCGAGTAGAGTTGAGGCTAGTCGAGGCGAGTAGAGTCGAGTAAAGGCGAGTCGAGTCGAGGCGAGCTGAGTCGAGGTGAGTAGAGACGAGGCGAGGCGAGGCGAGTAGAGGCGAGCTGAGTCGAGTCGAGGTGAGTAGAGTCGAGGCGAGTCGAGGCGAGTAGAGGCGAGCTGAGTCGAGACGAGGTGAGTAGAGTCGAGGCGAGTCGAGGCGAGGCGAGTCGAGGCGAGTAGAGGCGAGTCGAGTCGAGGCGGTGCGGTAGAGTCGAGGCGAGGCGAGTAGAGTCGAGGCAAGTAGAGTCGAGGCGAGTAGAGTCGAGGCGAGTTGAGTCGAGGCGAGTAGAGTCGAGTCGAGTTGAGTCGAGGCGAGCAGGTACCATGTAATGGAAAAACGCCATTTGACATTTGATGATATATGCACAGTATTAAAGACAGATATTTAGTTATTTACACTGTGTTGTTATCTAATGCGAGGGTATCTGATGTTATCCTGTATTCCATGCAGTCGGGCCATCTCCTCCTCCTGCGCTCCGTAGCGGACAATGTGATGGCGAGACAGCGCTGATTAAATATTAAGAACACATTTTTATTTAAGATTTGAGTTTATGGAACAATTATCACTCAGTACAAGCGCAAATAACACTGCTGGATTTAATCTTCGTGGTAACGTGGATGATATGGAGTGAAAAAATGTGCAAGGGGTCAATATATATATATTTTTTTACTTTTATAGTTATTCCCATTTACTTTCCGCAGTCTGACTTCAGTTCACCACCTCACCATCTGTGTCGCCAATTCCTATTTTGTCTCCATAATGTGCGTACGCATGGGTCAGAGTTTGCATGGAGGACCGCACATTCTCCCGTCAAGTTAGTTTTTTATTAATCACAACCTTTGCGTGGGAAGTGGCGTACGCACATTCTCAGCCCCGTTTTGTGCGTACGCCACATTTATAAATAAGACCCCTGGTCTGGAAAATGTTCAAGAGGATGCATTGTCAAGACGTTGGAGGACTTTAAGGTTACTACTGTGAGATACACATTAACAAGGTTTCATATTATAGTATGTCAAAAAAGTCATAACAAGTCATAGTATAGTATGTCTAAAAAGTCATAGTTGATATCTGGAAATGGATTGAGGAGACTTCACAGATGACAGATTCAGATCTTCAGATTAGATGCAGCTTTATTCAGATATATAAACATACACACTCATTGATCAGCTTCTCACTGAACACTACGTGAACACAGTCCTTTATACAGTTTTGGCCTCATATCTGGAGAACCAGCTGTCAATCATATACCCATAAAAACTTAGGATCCCCCAATTAGGTGGTCTCTGCTGTTGGGTAGGCCCCCTCCAAAGGTCACAGGTAAAGATTACATAAATTAATAGTATAGAATGTTGAAAAAAGTAATAAAAAAAGTCAGAGTATGTTGAAAATAGTAATAAAAATAATATAGTATGTTGAAAACAAATCAAAAGTCATAGTATGTCAAAAAAAAGTCATTAAGTCATATAGTATGTCAAAAAAAGTCATTAAAAGTCATAGTATTTCAAAAGGTTATAAAGTCAGTATAGTATGTTGAAAAGTCGTAAAAAGTCATAGTATAGAATGTCGAAAAAGTAATAAAAAGTCATAGTATAGTACTTCAAAAAGTTATAAGGTCAGTATAGTATGTCGAAAAAGTCAAAGTATGTCGAAAATAATCATAAAAAGTCATAGTATAGTATGTTGAAATTTTTTTTATATATATTTAGTATATACTATACTATATATTTTTATGACTTTTTTCATACTGTTGAGTATAAGAGGAACAAAATGAAAAAAATAAACCCAACTCACAATACTCTTCAACAAAACCCATTAATACATGAAGTAAAATATAAATAACATATATTAGTGTGTATATATATATGTGTTATAAATAACACATAGTCATATATCCAAAACCAATTCCATCTCTTGACGTATATTGGTAATAACATTTAGTTACACATCACAAGATAACATTTCTTTTAAAAATCAGGTAAAATATGATCAACTTAATCAGTGACCAGAAAGAGGACATTAGGATAAAATGAGACTAAAACTGGTAAATCATTTTCTTCTACAAGCTTCAACCATGAATATCTCATCATCTGATTCCTTAGAAAACAACTGTTATGTTACACTCATCGTGGTTTTCACTTGTCATCTTTACATGCTCTTTTTTTGTGTGGACAATTTTTTTACCCAATGATAAATTCCCCACTTTGTTCTTCTTCCATATTTATCAAGCAGTTTAGTGCCTGCAAGTGGTCCTGGACCTCGGCTACTTTGGGCTCGGGACTGCTCTCTTTTGTTATCTGGGTAGTAAACCCTGTTTTATGCTGATGAACCCCAAGTACAGTGCTCCAGACTAACTTTTTGCCTTGGTTGCACTGGTGCGGCTTACTTTTTATTTAGGTGCACCCAAATTTTTCCTTGCGTCGCCGTTAATGCTGAATGCCAATACACGATATATAGCTCTGTATTTTTTTACAAAGTGGGCTAAATGTTCAGTTTTAAGTCAAAGCCACTTTTTACAAGCTCTTTTATTAAAACAGATTGTGATTAAAATAAAATGCAGTTTGAATATACAGCTGCAACACATGTAAATGAAAGTTATCTGTCTGTATGTCTCATTGGTCCCTTTTAAGAGGATGTTGATTGACTTGGAGGCAGCCACATCTGGCTGCAGATGTTTTCCCTGATGTGTTTAGCATTCAGGTTGACTCTAAGGGATTTGCTGTTTCAGGTGTTTTATGTTTCTAGTGTTTATGTGTATTTTGTGTTTGTATGTATGTATGTGTGGTTGTACTGCTGCCTGTCTTGGCCAGGACACTCTTGAAAAAGAGATTTTTAATCTCAATGAGTCTCTTCCTGGTTAAATAAAGGTAACAACAAAACCACAAACAGCTTCTTGACTCATGCTATTTGTTCCCTCTCTCCACTCTATCAACAGTTTGGCTTTAGAAAATGTTCAAGAGGAGGCAGTGTGAATGAGTTGGTGGACTTTAAGGTTACAAGCCAGAGAAAAAGTTTTCCCACATTGTTCACACCAGAACGGCTTCTCTCCAGTGTGAACACGTCGGTGGGCTTTTAAGGTTTCTAACTGTGTGAAAGCTGCTCCGCATTGGTCACAGCTGTATGGTTTATCTCCAGTGTGAATGCGTTGGTGTCTTTTAAGGCTACCACTCTGGGAAAACATTTTCCCACATTGTTCACACCAGAACGGCTTCTCACCAGTGTGAACATGTTGGTGGGTCATTAGTTGAGATGACCGTAAGAAAGCTGCCCCGCATTGTTCACAGCTGTATGGTTTATCTCCATTGTGAATGCGTTGGTGGACTTTAAGGTTACCACTCTTAAAAAAAGTTTTCCCACATTGTTCACACCAGAACGGCTTCTCTCCGGTGTGAACACGTCGGTGGGATGTTAGGGAACTTTGAATGGTGAAAGCTGCCCCACATTGTTCACAGCTGTATGGTTTATCTCCAGTGTGAATGCGTTGGTGGGCTTTAAGGGTACTACGCTGAGAAAACCTTTTCCCACATAGTTCACACCGGAACAGCTTCTCTCCAGTGTGAATGAGTTGATGACGTTTGAGCGCACATAACTGTGTGAATGCTGCCTCACATTGTTCACAGCTGTATGGTTTATCTCCAGTGTGAATGAGTTGGTGGTCTTTAAGGGTATCACCACGAGAAAAAGTTTTCCCACATTGTTCACACCAGAACGGCTTCTCTCCAGTGTGAAGGAGTTGATGACGTTTGAGCGCACCTAACCGTGTGAATGCCGTCCTGCATTGTTCACAGCTGTACAGTTTATCTCCAGTGTGAACTCTCTGATGAATATTTAAATTTCCAGATGTTGTGAAGGACTTTCCACAGTGCTGACAGCTGTGATGTCCGAGTCCCCCTCTTCTTCTCCGTTTCTATAGAAACAGACAGAGAGTTAGATGTAAAGGTGGAACATATGCTAAGATGTTTACATATGCTATGCTATACACATACATATATATATACAGTACATATACATACATATATATACACACATATACATATATATACATATACATACATATACACACACATACATACATATATATATATATATATATATATATATATATATATATATATAAAAAATAACATACATATTAGTGTTAAAGATTAAAAGAAAAAATAACAAGAACCGTACAGAACTGAAAACCTTGACCCTAAAACCATGATACGAACCGAACCGTGGGTTTTGTGAACCGTACCACCCCTACTACGCACTGAAAGAACCAAGTATAAAAGCAATGGTTCAAAATGTTTTTGTTTCCTTGATGCATCCAAAGCTTTTGACCGTGTTAATCACAGTAAACTGCGTATATATGCTTCCTCTAGGCAATATTATTAGGAAACACTCAATTAACTTTCACTGTTATGCGGATGACACCCAATTATACTAATCAATCAAGCAAGAGGAAACCAGTCAGTTAGCTAAACTTCAAGTATGCGTTAAAGATATAAAATCCTGGGTGACCTACAATTTTCTGTGCTGGGCCCTAAACATCTCCAAACTTAATTATCCAAAGATATAATTACTCTGGATGGCACGGCCCTCGCCTCCAGCACTACGGTCAGAAATTTAGGAGTTATTTTTGATCAGGATATATCCTTTAACGCCCACTTAAAACAAACTTCAAGAACAGCCTTTTTTTTACCTTCGTAACATTGCCAAAATTAGGAACATCCTGTCTCAAAACGATGCTGGAAAAATAGTCCATGCATTCGTTACTTTCAGGCTGGACTACTGTAATTCCTTATTATCAGGATGCTCAAATAAAACCCTTAAGGGCGTTTTCACACATACCTCGTTTGGTCTGGACTTTTTAGTTTGATCCAAACCAAAATTAGGTGTGAAACCTCCCCCGGGCCACGGTCCGGATCAAAAGACCAAATTTTGGTCCGATAAAAAGAGGTGGTCTCGGTCCGGACCAAACTGAACCATGGTCCAGTTCGTTTAGAGTGTGAAAGCATTTTTTGGATGGTTCGGACTTTATGACCAAATACAACAAGCTCGGGCAGGCTCTTCTTGTGTTACAAGACCGGGGAAGCTCCCTTAAGGAATATCTCAGTGCTTAGTGAGAGAGAGAGGGACGGTGAATGTGCTCAGAGCAGACTTCTGTTGGCTATTAGAGCAGAGAATACATCAGCAGTTTATTTGTTAAGTGGTAGTAAATGTACGGTGGAGGTTTTTAGTTTGTCTCTGAATAAATGATCCAGAAAGAAAGTTCCTGTGTCTTGCTTCTCAACATCACAACAAAACAAAAAGAGGCGCGGCAGTAGGGGGGGAGCAGCAGTCAGTAGGGGAGAGTAGCAGTCAGTAGGAGAAAGCAGCAGTCAGTAGGGGAGAGTAACAGTCAGTAGGGGAGAGTAGCAGTCAGTAGGGGAGAGTAGCAGTCAGTAGGAGAGAGCAGCAGTCAGTAGGGGAGAGTAACAGTCAGTAGGAGAGAGTAGCAGTCAATAGGAGAGAGTAGCAGTCAGTAGGGTAGAGTAACAGTCAGTTGGAGAGAGCAGCAGTCAGTAGGGGAGAGCAGCAGTCAGCAGCAGTCAGTAGGAGAGAGCAGCAGTCAGTAGGGGAGAGTAGCAGTCAGTTGAAAAAACTCCGACCCAGAGTTAGAATACAAGAGGACGGGGAAGCCCGTCAACAAACCAATCAGTTCTAAGTCTCTGGAGATGCAGCTCACGTATGTGATGATGGCAGGGGGTAGGTTTGTCACGTATAGATCTTTAGTGCGCTTGCATAACTGCAGTGTGAAATCAAAATTTACCGGATCAAATGTATACACAGTAACAAAAACATGAACCTTGGTCTGGACCTTGGTTCGGACTTTCATGTGTGAAAACGCATGAAGACTCTCCAGCTGATCCAGAATGCTGCAGCACATGTTCTGACAAGAACTAAGGAAAGAGATGATATTTCTCCTGTATTAGCTTCTCTGCATTGGCTCCCTTAAAATTCAGGATTGAATTTATAATCCTTCTTCTGACCTACAAAGCTCTAAATGGTCAAGCACCATCATATCTTGAAGAGCCCAAAGTACCTTATTGTCCCACTAGAGCACTGCGCTCCCAGAATGCAGAGTTACTTGTGGTACCTAGAGTCTCTAAAAGTAGAATGGGAGCCAGAGCCTTCAGTTATCAGGTTCCTCTCCTGTGGAACCAGCTCCCAGTCTGGGTTTGGGGGGGCAGACACCATCATCACTTTAAAACTCTCCTCTTTGATAAAGTTTATAGTTAGGGAGTGAGGAGTTGCAGCGTTTGCATAGACCTGCGGGGGAAGGTGTGTAGCCACAGTCATGGCTCACCCCCTCCCTATCTCTGCTTCTTTTCATAGAAAGCTTAAGTATATTTAGGGAATGAGGAGTTGCAGCCTTTGCCTAACAGCTCAAACGGCTGCTCTGCTCGCCCTTCAAAGTCTGCTGAAAGAAAAGCATGCTCTTGAGGAAAAGGAAGAGAAGTGAAGACAATGAAAAGAACAACTTCAGCTTCAAGTCCATGTAGCTGCAGCAGTGGCAAAAGCAAATGTTTGAAGGAGCTCTGGATCTGGTGTGTGGAGTGCTGCTTCTCAGCCATCTAATGGCATGGAATCAGACTTTAAGAAAAAGGAAACAACTGTTGAAGCTCTTAACATTGATGCAGAGACTTTTACTCTACATCAACTTGGAAAAGATGAGCAAGGAAAACCAGCAACTGGAATTGGAACTGGCCAAAATAGAAAAGGGCAGACAACACATGTTATCTCCAGCAGAGGCCCCCAGAGCAGATGAGACAGAGCCCAGTTCTAAATACTGGTACTACAGCGCCTCCAGTGGCTCATCACAGAGATGTCCATACACCTTTGTCCACTAACACTAACAGTGACCAGGACCACATGTTGTCTAGAATGGAAAAACCGAATGAGATAACAGCAATGCTGGTGCATCAGCAATGTCTTGCATATGTCTGTCTGTCTGTCTCTTAGAAAACCAGAGATGATCACTTTTAACTGTCACACATTTCATAGCCCATACACTCTCACTGTTAAATTGAATGCATTATAGAGATGGATGAATAATGTAATCATGTATTTTCATTTTTTTTTTTTTTTGTCAATGTACTGTATATGTCACCATTATGTGTACTTTTTAATTTATAGTGAATGAGTGCTGTATGACTCCTGGCTCTCTATGTCAGTCCTATGCCACCTGACTTTTTTACTAATTCTAGCATATTTATGTGGTGGTTTTATTAGGGCTGTGTAGTGGGAAGAATCTGGCGATACGATTCACGATACATGGGTCATGATTCAATATATTGCAATATATTTTGATATTGTGCATAGGGCGATATATTGGGATGTTTTATAGTATCATTTTAGAAAAACTAATATTTAAAAAAAAGACATGATGTTCATAAAAGTCAAAGAAGATTACTTTAGGTAACCAATTCAGTACACAGAAAATCAATCTGCCAGTTTGGGATTGTGGTTCCCAGGTTCTTAGTGAGCTAATGTTGATATGCTAAAGTAGGGTCAGCCATAGCTATGTTGTTAGCTTCTAGTAAAAAGTCAGGCACTGCTAGGCACTGTTAGGCAAGGACACTAGTGGTGTGTCTCAGCATAGCCATCTAGTGGTAGGGGGTTTAAACTCAATATAAACATTAACCACTGTCTTACATGAATATTTTTTAACATTTTTGAAAATCAATACAGTATTGCAAAATAAAATATTGTGATATTCAAGTGTATTGATTTTTTCTTACACCCCTAGTTTTTATACAACAATGTTCATAAATATGCATGGTCCCTATTAGGGATGTAACAATTACTGGTTTAACGTTAAACCACGGTAAAAATGTTTACGGTAAAAAATTACCATTTTCATTTAAAATATCGTTATTATCGCGGTGGATTACCACGGTGTGGAAACCTGTGTTTAATTCTTCCCAGCTTCATCCGAGGCTCCTGAAGTTGCCGTGCGGGCGCACTGCGTAGCCTCCAACGTGAGTTTCTTTCTAGAAGTTGGAATCATGTCGGCAGGAGGAGATGACAGCACTCAAAAAAAGACCATAGTTATGATAATAACACTTGTTCTCTCTCCTGAGATGTTTGACAAATCTACTTTGATCTCCTGCCAATCACTCAGACAGGAGAATGTAGCAGCTGGACAACAGGCTTTTTGATCCTTTTCCATTTTGGACTTGTTGAAGTTATGTACGTAGCCCAGAACGTAAGTTAAAACTATTCTGTAGCTTGCTAAACTATCATGGGTTTTACTGCCTCGTTATCTGTGTAAACGTTAACTACATTTATTCATATTTCAATAAGTGTTCTGCTACGATGTGGATACACTTAGCCTGTGTCACGGCATGCATATTTGGAGAGAGAGAGAGAGAGAGAGAGAGATTATTGCCTTCATAATATTGCTGTGTTTCTTATTGCATATAGTGTTAAGGGTTCCGGGAAGTTGAGGACCCAAAGGCAGCGAGCAGGCAGGCAGGAGAAAGTTGAAGATGAAGATTTATTGATACAACACAAAGTAATAAACCAAGGAAGTCCTGAGCACAACAGCAGGCAAAAAACCAATACCAAAAATGAAGAAAAAGAGAATCCAACGAAAAACCAAGGGAGTACAAAAAACTGGAATGAACACGAAGCACAGAAACTGATGAGAGCTGACACTGGAAGATACGACAGGAACAAGCTACCACAAAAACACACAATGATCTGACACTGGACAGGGGGAAGAACACCAAGGGGGTAAGCTTCGCTTCAGAACTCGAGCCATCTATGGCGCCATTTTGTTGCTAACTGGCCATCACCTCCTGTTAGCATTCCGCTGACCGCCATTTTTTTTTTTTTTTCCACTTGACTGCGAATAACTTTACATCAGAAATGTTTGAAGACTCTATTTGTCCGTTGTTTAGTTCCAAAGAAACACGACAATGTATAACAGGCTTCATTACCTCGTACCTCACGTTATGGCTCCGTAGCAGACGCTTTTGTAAAAATAAGCTAACGATTGTGTCATAACCAAGTGACTTACTGTCGCATAGTAGAGGAATTACCGTATAGTACAGGAGAAGCTCGCAGGCAGTTTCAACTTACATTAGCTGTTTAGGTTTAATTACTAATATTAACTAGCATGTTAGTTAGCAATAATTAGCCTGTGCCCATGTTATCTCCTTACATACACCTACAGTCTCCGTATCTGTAAGATTGGGAATGATTGAGATTTCTCTTGGCACAGCTACCAGAAGACTTCACACTTTCAAACACGTTAGTCACGTCACATTCTCTCAGTTGGAGGCTGCGCAGTAAAGCTGGCCATCACCGGAAAAGTGCTTCTAATAGCCTTCACTGGTCTCCGTCCAGAGACACGGGGTCTATTGGTCCATTATATACTGTCTATGGGGAAGACAAAGGCTGTGTCTCAATCCGCCTACTTGCAGACTTCAAACACTTAGTTTTAAGTATAGAGTGGAGATAACGAAAAAGTCAGTGCACTGAAAGTACCCGGATGACCCATCTTGACTACGCAGCGGAAAGGGGAGGAGCCAGGGACGTCGACCGGCAGCTGATTGGACCAACGCGCCACGTGGTTCTGGCTGCTCCCGGATTTTACAACAGAGCATAATGGCGGCTCGTTCAGAATACGATCTCGTTTTTTACGAAAATAGTTCACCGAAACGTGTTTCTGAAAACATTTTAAGCAAGAAATAGGCCATGCAGTTGCTGAATCTGTCTTCATTTCAGATCAACAAAGGTCAGTTTAAGAGATTTTTGTCAGATTTTCAGAGGCGAGCCGACCGCTCGTCATTCCCGGTAAGTGTTTTAACGTAAGTGTTCATTTTGGGACAACACTAACCATCGAAAGTGGGCACTACGGCAGGAAGTAGTCAGTGACCATTAGCAGTATACTGACAGAAGTGTGCGGTTTGAGACACAGCCAAAGACTAAATACACAGGGTGTATTGTAAACAGGTGGCACAAGGCTGGGAAACAGGTGAAACACATTAGGGCAATCACAAGGGCGGGAAAACACAGGAAGTAAAACAAGACAGAAAACAAGACCGTCAAAATAAAACAGGAAACAGAGCAAAAATACAAAACAGAAAAAACAGATTCACCAAAATAAGACAATACACACCAAACCCATAACATATAGCTGATAGATGTGCAGATTGTTTAAAGGTACTCTAAGCGATGTCACGCGTTTTTTAGGCCACAACATTTTTTGTCACATACAGCAAACATCTCCTCACTATCCGCGAGCTGCCGGTTCCCTGAACACACAAACACGGTCTCTGTAGACAGCCTAGGGTCCACACACGCCAACAAAAACAAAGTGGTCCAACCGGGACCATGCAAACATACCCAAACTGTGTTCCAGTGTTCAGCCAATAACAGACAAGAAGGATTTGGGGTGGGGTGGGGTTAGTGCGCTGAAGCACAGAAGGGAGGGGATGGGATGAGGAGGAGGGAGGAGCGAGCTAGTCTTCCTTTTGTTTGAAAATACTTTGAACATCAACAAGAAGTAACGTCACCCAACATGGCTTAGAGAACCTTTAATATTACTTGTGCAGCCACGTGTTGATATTCAGGTTGTTTTAGGGCAATTTGCTATTAATGTGCCATCACCAGTAAACAGAGTGCTGTGGAGCCATGTGCACAGCTATTAAAGGTGTATTACACTATTTGCTCTGTTAGGGATTTGTGTGCTGTAATAGTAGTAAATGTAGCTTACCGTAATTCCTCAAATAAAAACTGGTAGTCAATTAAAAGCTGGGCCTCTGATAGTGGCGGGGGGTGTGGTCAACATGGACAAATTAAGGGAAGATTAGTGTGGATAATCTCCTAAGTGCCTTTCATATAATGAGTAAAAGTAAAATTCTGATTCAACAATATATTCATGCTTTTTCCACACTGTTTTTCTGGATTACAGTATGGTACTCATGTAAAGTATTATTGTCCTACCGGTCAATGGGGCTGTATGTGTTACCAGAGCCAGGTGTACTTTGTAGTAACATACAGGTACCAGTAGATGGCAGTAGCTACATTGGATGTAACATGGGGCTCATTTAGTGCTAGCAGAGAATGACGGGCTCTGGTGCTATACTCGCTGTATGGCATATTATTACTGTATTACTAAGCAATAATATGTTACATTTATGTTAATTATCACAGAGAAATGAATGTAATTCTTAATTTTGTTTCTTGTTATATGCTGGCGGCTATAAAATTTAGTTTTGGTAAATAATATAGTAAGTCAAATGCTTATTACTGTGCATTATTATTTGCTTATATTTCAGAACCTCATCCAACTTCACATGTAACGTCAAATATAACTTCATAGTTAACTTCATGTTAGAGTTGTAAATAAATCTCCCTGGATCTCAGAGTCAGATACTTCTGGTTCAAGGTCTTACCGGACCCCCTACAGCGGGCCAGGGTTTCAGTAGCCGGTTTTTAATAGTTTTTACAAGCCTATTGCCTATATTTTCGTAATATAATAAACACTGTTACACTTTTTGAAACTATTTCAGCTTGTGTAGGCCTGTCAGTGCTTTCCAAACATATTGAACACACTTAAAAATACTGTGATAATACCGAAAACCGTAATAATTTTGGTCTTATAACCGTGAGGTTAAATTTTACGGTTACATCCCTAGTCCCTATCAAATAAGCCAATACATAAAATAAAATAAATGCTGGGAGGGGCGAGGGCCCGTTCACCGCTGCTTGCAGCTTTCATTTTAAATGTGAGTTTCTTGATACCAAGAATTTATTTGCTCATTGTCTGAGTATATTAACTTCATTGAATTGTGGTGAAGAAACACATGATATATTTTACATTTTGATCATATACTGTAGGTGACGATGGAATTCATTTATTTCAAAACCATACAGTAAAAACTCTCAATTTTTGACATGGAGATTGTCGTGGTCATTCTGAACAAGAATAAACTGGAAATATCAGCAGATTTATGAAGGACATTTTTTATAAGTATATTAATCTGAGGGGGAAAAGTATTGGGTTACACCATTAGCATATGGGGGATTTTGGAATTAATTTCTTTAGAAACTGTAGAGTAAAAACTCATGATATTTAGCATGGGGATAATAAAGTAGTAATACAGTAAATGTTTTTACATTTTGGCCACTTCAGCCCCTGTAGAGCCCGTACTGTACGCTCAAGAAAATCCATCTGGCTGCTTTCTCGCCAAAACCAGCCGACACAAAGACAGCTTCTTTCCCCAAACAGTCAATCAACACTGTTCTGCTCATCTACCTCATGTTTATTTATATCTTACAATTACAATATTGTTATTAATATATCACCAACTGCCTTGCACTATATTTATATTTTAATATTAAATCTCAGACTATACTGATATTGCACTATTCCTTCCCTCTGTCAATTGTCATTGTGTATTTCTTGTAAATTTGTGAATGATATTGTATTGTTATACTGTATACTTAGCAGTATGTTTTTTTTATATTTCTTCCTGTCCTTTCGGTTTGTATTCTTTATATTTTCATTGAGTACTTTGAGAGGTTAATTCCTTGTTTGTTTAATAAACCTGACCAATAAAGCTGATTATGATTCTGTGATACTTTGTCTTTGTCTACTTTGGGATTTATTAGTCAAGCATAATCATAACTATCTTCATAGCGCTGTGTTCACAAAAAAGTAAAAGCCCCTGGTTACTTTGTTACCGACATGCTTTTATTTTGAAGAGGAAACCAGGAGGAAATGTAGCTCTTCATCAGCAGTAACTTAACAAGAGTCCTCTAAACGGAGCCCAAATGTAAACCAAAGCAGATATCAACTAGAAACTAAACTAAGCCCAGAGATTCAGTTAGAAGCTCCAAACGGACTGAGAGCTGAACACAGCGAGACTTTTAAAAACCTCTTTGGACGCCTCTGGCCCCTTTTCACCCAGAGAGAAGCATGTGTGCTAATGGCCACAGAGCCCCCCCATGTTGTTTCCATGAGAGTCGGCCATCTTGTGTCTTTAGTGTGCTTGTTGTGTCCTAACACTGACCTGAACACCGCTGCTATCAGAGGCCGAGCCTGCTGCTGCTCTTCTGGGGACCTTGTTGCTCCGCTGCTCCGGCTTCTGCTGCTCCTCCTCCATTCCGCTCTTGTTCTGGTCCTGGTCCTGGTCTCGGAGATCCAGCAGCTCTCCACTGGGACTCTCTCTCTCTCTCTCTCGGTCTGACTATCGGTCTCTCTCTCTCTCTCTCTCTCTCTTGCCCTTTCAGAATAAGAGCTCTAGTTCCTGTCTGGTTTTAGAGAGACCTCTGCTGGACTCAGTAAGGTATTACCAGGTAAACATCTCTTACTGCTGATGGTGCACAAAACATACTAAATCTCTCTCTCTCTCTCTCTCTCTCTCTCTCTCTCTCTCAATAGCAGGACAAAAATGTGGCGGAAGATGGAGAATAAGAAATAAGTATGGGGGATAATAGTCAGTCTGAATAAACGCGAGTTTGGTATATTTTGTACCTTACTGTAGGCCTATTTTGTGTAAAACATAAATTTTGTGTAAAACAAATTAGATAAAATTAATTATTTGTTAATTGTAAAAATAATATGAAATAAATAAACAATAAATACAGACACAAACAACACATGAAGTTATTTCCCCTGTTTAATATCTCTGTTGATTAATGCTGATATATAAACACGGTAAACATAGCAACACACTGCCCAACTTTTAGAGATGATCACACAGAAAAAAACTGTTTCACACCGTTCAAAAACAGATACGAGAACACCAAGGTTAAAGAAGGAACAGAAACGATGAGAAATTTGACTACAAGTTTAAAAAAATTAAACTTCAAAATTCAGAAACAACCATCAACAAAAAACATCAATAAAAGAAAGAAAAATGAAGCATGAGAAACTTGTGAGCGTGTTGGATCCTCCATTTCCCATCATGCACCTCCCCCTCTGTGCTGCTGAGTCTCTCCACCAGATGGAGACTAATCTCTTTAAACTGATTTCAAATGTTGATTTCATCAGAGTTCAACCTTTAAACATCCACAGCTTCCAATAAAGACAACAAAAGAACATTTATATATATCACATATTTAAATATATCATTCATCAACTTACAACTATTACATCCTCTCATCTAGAGTCACCATGAGTCATCATTTCTACACATTTTACTCATCAATAGGTTTCAGTTCATCTAAATGAGTTTTAATTCACCATAAATTCACAAAAGAAGTTCAACTATAGTTAGAGTTGATGTTACACAGAACTGTCTGTCTGTCTGTCTGTCTGTCTGTCTGCCTCTGTCTGTCTGTCTGTCTGTCTGTCTGTCTGTCTGTCTGTCTGTCTGTCTTTTAGAGATGAACGTTCCCCTGGGCTCAAATGTTGTTTATAACTTTATATTCAATATATTTAGTTCAAACGTGGCCAGCCAATGAGAATCACTCAGGGGAGACAGAGCAGAACAGATCTGTACGGAGGTTTACTAAAGACAAAACTGACTGACTCTTGGAATTATAATAACAAAATAAAAATATTTTATCATAATAACAAATAAGAATATAAAATATACCACAAAGTAGGGGTGGGAGATATTGACAAAAATGAATATCTCGATATTTTTTTTCATTATCTCGATATCGATATTCAGACGATATTTTTGAAATCCTTCTAGAAGTTAAAAGAAGCCCTGTTCGGAGGCTATTTTGGTGGTTCTCTTGGGAAAATGTACAAGCAAGATGAAATCATAACAATAAACAAAGGGCTCTGTTCTGTAACATATGGCACACAACCATGTCCTTATTGGAAGAAGTCCTGGAACTGGGACAGGGCCGGGTCAGACCAGGTTCTGATAGTCCTACTTGGCTGTATAGTCCTTCTGACCGGGATTTATGCTGGGATCAGTAGTTGGATGTGATCTGACTGATGCATGCTGGGATCAGGAGTTGGATGTGACCTGACTGATGCATGCTGGGATCAGTAGTTGGATGTGGTCTGACTGGCCCAGGTGAGGGAGAGGAGCAGATGTTAGAGTAACATGGTCTAGTGTGTTCTTCCCTCTAGTAACACAATCTACATGCTGGAGAAAGCTGGAGGGGACAGACTTTAAGGACTCCTTGTTAAAGTCCCCTGTATCCTGTATCCAGGTGATCGCGCAGCAGTTTGTTCACTATGGTTAGCAGTGAACCAAACTTTTGCTAACGTTAGCATCGGGGGCAATGTAGACGTCAGTGTGCTGTTTTCGTAGTAAATAAAATGGTCAGTATATTACCGACAGGGCTCCAGGTCAGGTGAGCCGTGCTGGGCAACGATCCTGCAGTTGGTACTCCATTCATGGTGCATTAAAATGCAGTCCTCCGCCTCTGGTCGGGCCGGAGTTATTTTTGTCATCCTGCCGGTAGATAGCTCGCCGTGCTAGTTAGCTCGCCGTGCTAGTTAGCTCGCCGTGCTAGACAACAACCTGGAGGGCTCCGTCAGGCTATTTCCTCCGGGATGTTATGAGCCGCCTGGAAGGCTCTCGTAACGGCTGTGTTGTATCGTGGTCCTGTATTGATTAGTTCAGTGTGTTGTATCGTGGTCCTGTATTGATTAGTTCAGTGTGTAGTATCGTGGTCCTGTATTGATTAGTTCAGTGTGTTGTATCGTGGTCCTGTATTGATTAGTTCAGTGTGTTGTATCCTGGTCCTGTATTGATTAGTTCAGTGTGTTGTATCGTGGTCCTGTATTGATTAGTTCAGTGTGTAGTATCGTGGTCCTGTATTGATTAGTTCAGTGTGTTGTATCGTGGTCCTGTATTGATTAGTTCAGTGTGTTGTATCGTGGTCCTGTATTGATTAGTTCAGTGTGTTGTATCGTGGTCCTGTATTGATTAGTTCAGTGTGTTGTATCGTGGTCCTGTATTGATTAGTGCAGTGTGGCTGTACGTACTTGTATAAATATACACCGACAGGAGAGCCGCTGGACAATCGCGCACCGCCATCTTTGTTGACATGAGTGAACGTCATAACACACAGGTAAGAACTAGTAGCAGCTTACTCTCGTGCGGGACGATCGTGATTTTGTACAAAAAATACAGTCAAACAAACACTACAGTATTAAAATTGCTACATATAATTGTTTAGAAGGTTATAGTGTGCGTTATTTGTTTTCTCTTTAACTTCCTTCAGCTCTTTTCATGTTTGGGGGGTCGGATTGTACAAATTATGAAATATTCGATATCCTAATTTTGCATATCGTCCAGACAACAATTTGGATATTATCATCTAAACGATATATCGCCCACCTCTACCACAAAGTACTCAAAAGTTATAGTACCGATACCACAGTCTCAGACCTCCTGACAGACTTAGAGCCCTGTCTGGGTCTCTGGTCTCTGGTCTCTGAATGAGACGTTTAAGGAAGTGGCTGAACGCTGCTCTACATCGGAGGTGGAAAACCGAAACTACAGAAATACACGGAGCTCAAACGCAACACATCTGCTGCAGCAAGTCGACAGCAGAGCAGGTCCGTTATAAACCTGAAGCTGCCCAGACCACGGGAGGCGACGTAGCAGCGGCAGCAGCATCAACGGGTTGCTGCGCTTCGGTGGCCTCCATGTTGAATGTAAACAAGAAGCTGCTTGGTTGCCATTTATAGTTTGAAGGGAAAAACTAGTGTCACAGTGGCCCAATCCCAAAGTCCGGACTCACAGACTCACGGACTTTGGTGTGCGTTCTCGCGAAATTTGTAAGGGCTTAGGCTTGTCCCAATGTCGAATTTCGAAGGGTTTGAGTACACACTTACCGAGCCCTTTCCGTGAGTCTGCATCGATGCAGACTTTACCAAAGGGAATTACCCACAGTTCAAAGCGTTGTGACGTTTACCGTGGAGACCGTATGGAAATTCGGAAATTACAAAGGTAAACAACAGCATGACACACAGGACCACGGAACAGACCAACCTGTTTTCCAGCTCGTAAAACAAGAGCTTGAAATAATTTGGAATCACGCAGCCGTCTCCTGGGCCTTGGCCGTGTGGAAAGCAACAAACTTAAAATGAAAATTCCCAAACCGGCAAGTGTCAGCAACATCTTTTTTATTAAACGTTGCCAAGGTAACATGTGATCTCGTGTGAAGTGCTGTCCCAATCCCATTTATACCTATTTGAGCCCATGTGGCCTCACACACTCACTCACTTAGCACCTGAGATCAATTAAGTCTGTGAGTCTTTAGTCCTTAGTCCTCAGGGCTCACTTTGGGATTGGGCAACTGAGTCTGTGTTACTGCTCTTCAAGACCACTGTCTGGACCGGCTGGGAAGGTGGAAGGCCCAAAGGCCAGAAAAGATCTGACTCCAATTACTCTAATCACCTTAATTCCCACGCGTCTGTTGACGAGACTTTTGATACCAGAACTTAAAGATCAATCTGAGATGATAGATTCAGGTCAAAGTTTATTAAGTGCAGATGTTAAGTCTTACATATGTAGGTTGATAAAATGATACTAAGTTTCCCTAGCTTCAGACACAGGTGTACGGAGCTCAGGTCAGCAAAGTCTCTGTCAAATTATGAGCCCCGTTTCTGACATATCACTCAACCTTTATCCTCTTCCATGATGGCATCATCCTCCTGTCTCCGGGCAGATTCTTCAGTTGTCACGTACACACACACACACACACACACACACACACACACACACACACACACACACACACACACACACACACACACACACAACAGGTGTCAGGCCTCTTTGTGGTGTAACTGCAACTGCCTCTTCTTGCTCGCATAACCTTTTCTCCTCGCCCTAATACACAAACCAACCTAAACGCTATTTCCTGTTATTCTACTTGACTACTACTACTTCTCTGTCTGGTTCTACTTCTCTGTCTGGTACAAAACAGTTTCTATCATACAATCATATTCCTAAATGATAATAAACTGTAATCAAAACATAAGCTTAACCATCTGTGCGTCCGACCCTATTCATTGTACTCCGGCCCATAACCCTCCCAGTCCACCAAATACTGCAAGCCGCGGTTGCGGCGACAAGAATCCAGCAGCCGGTTAACCGTGTAAGCGGGAGCATTATTAATCATCCGAGGGGGAGGAGGGGCGGGGGGAGGAGGCAGCAGAGGGCAGATGGCAACAGGCTTGATGCGAGAGATGTGGAATGAAGGGTGTATCTTCATGGAAGGGGGAAGCCGTAGCCTAACCACAGCGGGGTTGATGACCTTCTCTATCACAAATGGTCCGATGAACCTCGGCGAGAGCTTGCGAGAGGTAGCGCGAAGGGGAAGATCCCTCGAGGACAACCACACCTTGTCACCAGTAAGGCTGAGCAATTTTATCGATTCTGCGATATAAATCGATATTTTTCCCCCCAAGAAAGTAGAGATTTTTAAGCCGCGAGTATCGATACATAAGTCCCATTCAAATCCTCCGTGTTTACCCCCGTTCACGTTGCAGGAAGAGCGATTTGGTCAGCCAGCCGCTAGTGTCGTTGTAGAGCAGCCGACGTCAACTGGCGGCCCGCCGCCAAAGCTTTTAGTCTGGCCCCCAGAATAATCACGAATTCACAAAATGTAAAGAGGAAAAACTGTGTTCTGTTATTTATCATTTCAAGCATTTAGAGCAAAAACCAGCCGCCTGTATTTACATCTCTATTCACATGCCGGGATTCTGTACAGCGATGACCGAGCTCCACACACACAGCTGAGCCGAGATGTGTGTGTGTGTGTGTTAAAGGTTAAAACACGCAGCACCTGACTGGGAACGATACAGAGTTACCAACGGCCCTGGGGCAGATGAACTCACGCTGGTCTCTTTTCTGTAAATAGGCTCCAATTAAACCTTCGTGAGTAGAAAGTCAATACCTATCAATGCACTCACCTGTGTAGACCGGCATAAACATGTGGAAAGCCATATTTCAATCTGCTCAGTCCACCGCGCTGTTTTACCCAAACACAGCTCTAATCTGCAAATAGAGAATTTTTACAATCAAGCTAAAACAAAAGCTGTCGGTTTGTAGTCTAACTGTTTATCTTAGGTTGCCGGGAATCTGGACATTTTTACAAATTCTTGTAAACCTGACTGCTGGCTGAACAAACCGAACTCTCCGCTAGAGCGGACAATCTGGAGCTCCTTAATATGCACGTGAATGACGCGATCGTTATGTTCGAGCGGACGTTCTCAACCTTGTTGAGAACGTCCGCTCAGTACCAGCGTCAGGCTAACCGCCGTCGCACTCCTGCCGCCACATACTCTGCTGGTGACTAGGGCTGTAGCGATACACTAATCTCACGATACGATACGATACCAGGTCCGATGGCACCGACGAACATGCGTCTGGACAGAAGGAACAGAAATCTCCTTCTCCAATGCAGGAAATAAAGGAGGCTGGTAACCGTAAACACACTGGAAAGGTGACATACCAGTAGGAGAGGTGGGCAGAGTGTTGTGGGCGTATTCAACCCACGGCAGCTGGGCGGCCCAGGACGAGGGATTGGTGGCAACCATACAGCGAAGAGTAGACTCCAAAGCCCGACAGAAATCCCTCCAAACAGCCGACACAAACTGAGGGCCACGGTCCAACACAACGTCCATAGCAAGCCCATGGAGACGGAAAACCTCCTTCACCAGTAGGTCAGCCGTTTCCCTGGCGGAAGGTAACAGGTGAATGAATTTACTGAAACGGTCGACAACAGTAAGGATGACT
Source organism: Perca flavescens (assembly GCF_004354835.1). Lineage (NCBI taxonomy): Eukaryota > Metazoa > Chordata > Actinopteri > Perciformes > Percidae > Perca > Perca flavescens. The sequence goes on along the minus strand of NC_041340.1, from coordinate 1,128,354 downwards.
GTCTTACCCTCGGAAGGTGGGAGTCCAGTCACAAAATGACACAGAAAAAAAACACAGTGCCAGGTGAGACCATGGACGGCGAGGAATAGACGGAGGGTGGAGCAAGCCAGAACTAGGCCGATTAGAACTCTTGTTCTGGGCACACACAGGACAAGCAGCGATGTAGGCCTTGGTATCGTCCTCCAAGGCAGGCCACCAGAATCTCCTGCGGAGAAAGGCGACAGTACGGGACACTCCCGGATGGCCCGTGAACTTAGATGTGTGAGCCCACTGCAAAACCTCAGGTTTGATAGATGCAGGAACAAAAAGACGATCCGGGGGGGCCGTTACCTGGATCTGGGTTGTTCTCCTGTGCTTTACGGATCCTGTCCTCAATGCTCCAAGTGAGAGATCCCACCACGCAGGTGCTGGGCACCACAGTGTCAGGTGCAGATGGTGACTCATCCTTACAGAAAACCCGGGAAAGGGCGTCGGGTTTGATGTTACGGGAGCCGGGTCTGTAGGTGATGGTAAAGGAGAAGCGACCAAAAAACAGAGCCCACCTAGCCTGCCGGGGATTAAGGCGTTTGGCAGAACGAATGTACTCAAGGCTCTTATGATCTGTCCATACCATAAATGGTTGAGCTGCACCCTCCAACCAGTGGCGCCACTCCATCAGAGCCATCTTGATGGCTAAGAGTCCCCCACAGCATAGTTCCTTTCTGCAGGAGAGAGACGGTGAGAGAGATAGGCATAGGGATGCATCTTTTCATCTACCACTGACCGTTGAGAGAGAACAGCCCCGACTCCCACATCCGAAGTGTCCACCTCCACAACAAATTGTCTGCTCGGATCAGTTTGGACAAGGATTGGTGCCTCAGTGAAGCGTCTCTTGAGTTCTGAGTATGCTCTCTCTGCTTCTGGGGACCACAAAAAAGCTCTAGAGGTGAAAGTAAGGTTAGTCAGAGGTGCAGCGATTTGGCTATAATTGCGAATTAACCGTCTATAGAAGTTGGCGAAACCCAGAAACCTCTGCAACTGTTTCCGATTCTCAGGCCTGGGCCATTCCTGTAGAGCCTTCTCCTTAACAGGATCCATCTTCAGCTCACCCTGAGAGATGATGTATCCAAGAAAGGAGGTGGTAGAGGTGTGAAACTCACATTTTTCAGCCTTGACAAAAAGACGGTTCTCCAGGAGGCATTGTAGGACTTGGCGAACGTGTTGCACATGCTCGGCAGGGTTTCTGGAAAAAATCAGAATGTCATCCAGATAAACAAAAACAAAGCGATCTAGCATGTTTCTCAGTATGTCATTGACGAGACTCTGGAAAACAGCAGGGGCGTTGGTTAAACCAAATGGCATTACTAAATATTCAAAATGGCCAAGTGGGGTGTTAAATGCTGTTTTCCACTCGTCTCCCTCTTTGATGCGAACAAGGTGGTAGGCGTTACGCAGGTCGAGTTTGGTGAAGATGGTGGATCCCTGGAGAGAGTCAAAGGCAGAGTTCATTAGAGGCAGTGGATATTTATTCTTAACAGTAATATTGTTAAGGGCCCTGTAATCAATACATGGTCTCAATGTCCCATCTTTTTTTCCCACAAAGAAAAACCCGGCCCCCACAGGAGATGAGGAGGGGCGGATTATGCCAGCGTCCAGTGAAGTCTTTGTGTAAGCCTCCATGGCCTCACGTTCTGGTTTTGCTAGGTTATAGAGGCGACTACTGGGGAGAGAGACATCAGACAAGAGCTCAATGGCACAATCGTAAGGACGGTGAGGTGGCAGGGAGAGTGCTTGATCCTTACTAAATACCATCTGGAGATCTAAGTATTCAGGGGGAACTTTGGATAGGTCAGGACCAGAGCAACTGACCAGTTGAGAAGAACTGGACCGGGGTTGAGCTGAACGGAGACAACTGGAATGGCAGGTAGTGCTCCAACCGACTATCTTAGCAGAAGGCCAGTCAATATTGGGATTGTGTTTGATTAACCAAGGATGCCCCAAAATCAGTGGAACAAGCGGGGTGTTGATTATGAGAAAACTGATCTCCTCAATGTGATTACCGGAGAGTTGAAGGCGGATGGGACAGGTTTGAGAGGTAACACAAGCTAGCAGTCTACCATCTAGTGCATTAGCTACAATAGGTTTGGGGAGCTCAACAGTAGGGATACTAAGCTGCCTAACCACCTCAAGATCTAAAAAACTCTCATCAGCACCGGAGTCAACAAGGGCTAACAGTTCATGGGACTGACCTTGGGTGGAGACTGTGGCATGAAGCTTGGTGCGAGGGCGAGAAGACAGGGGAATAGAAGTTGGACTCGCTAGAACACTCCTCCCATCTAGCGAGTCCTCCTGTTTAACGGACGGCTGGGGCAGGCGGCGAGGAGGTGACCAGAATCCCCACAATACAGGCAACACTGATTGGAGATCCGACGCCGGCGTTCATCTGGGTCCAACTGGTGACGACCCAATTGCATGGGTTCGACCTCTGGCGCCCTCTCTCGGCTACTCATAGTTGCGACCGCTTCCATAGGCTGTCTGGGCTGATGCTGCGTCTCTCCCTCCTGCGATCTCTCAGTCGATTGTCTATGCGGATAGCCAAAGCTATCAACTGATCCAATGAAGTTGGCTCAGGGTACGAAACCAACTCATCTTTGAGTAACTCACTTAGTCCTTTGATGAAGACGGCCTGTAGAGACACCGCGTTCCAGCCACTCTCCACTGCAAGCGTGCGAAACTCAATGGAATATTCCGCGACACTGGCGGAGAGAAAGCAGGCTCGTGGAAGCGTCTTTACCGTTAACGGAATGGTCAAAGACCTTCTTGAGTTCGTTGCAAAAATGCGCGTAGGTAGAAGCTGACGAGGCTTCCTTCTCCCAAACAGCTGAAGCCCATTTAAGAGCATCTCCCCGTAGCAACCCCATGACGTAGGCGATTTTGGCTCGATCAGAAGAGTAGGAACGTGGCTGTAGTTCAAAAACTAAACTGCACTGCAACAAAAAGGCCTGACAAAGTCCAAAATTGCCATCATACCTCTCAGGGGTAGGAACCGTTGGTTCCCGTTCGGAAGTAGCAAAGATCGGTTGACTCACAACTGGTTTGGATGCGGGTGGAGGAGTGGAGGCAGTGAGGGTGGTGTTGAGCTGAGCCTGCAGGGTGGTGACGCAGGTGGAAAGCGCCTTGAGTTCCTCCATGACTCCCTGGAGGATATTCCCATGCTGGCCCAGAACAGAGCCCTGATTAGATAACTCCACCCGAACTGCACTTAAGTCTGCTGGGTCCATACTGGCCGGATAGTACTGTCAGGATTTGTAGCCAGAACCCAGAAGCAGACGAAAACACAGCTCAACGTTTGAACAGTTTATTACTGAATCTGAGAGTCTCAGCAGAATGGACTGGTGGGGGAATCCTCTCCAGGTGACAGAGCAGGTGGTGAACAAAGGCAGGGCAGGTGAGCGACAGCAGACACAGTGGTATTCGTAACAAGACTAACTATCCGGCTCAGAACAGAGAGCAGCCACAGTTTAAGTCTCTGCACTAATGAGCCACAGGTGGTTGATTAGGAATTGCCTGCAGCTGCGCGTCATCCTGGCAGCGGCCTGCCACACCACTGCACTAAGAAAGAGGAGACAAAAAGAGCGAGCAGGAGAGAAAGAGAAAAGAGAGAGACTGGAGAGGTGGATTCGTGACAATTGATTCGTGTAACGGACATGTTTGTCTCGTTTTTTTACGTGGTGCTCAGCACGTAATGGGAAGCATCTATACGGAGGTTGGGTTTAGGAAAAGAACAACGGGGAAAGGACAAATCACACGCCGGGACGCGTAACAACAACGGGACGGTTGGGTTTAGGAAAAGAACAACGGGGAAACGGGGTGAATGTCCTGTGTTGTTTGACCCATCCACCCCCCCAACCAACCTCCCTGTGCGGATTTTCATCATTTCATACTACTCCCTACCGTAGTCGTGCTGTGATCACGAAAGATGCTTCCCATTAAAATACATTAGTTCAAATTATGTGCTGACCACCACGATAAAAAGGACATTAATGTGTCCGTGTACACAAATCAGTAGATTAAATAACGTGACCATTTCACAAACTGCCGTTAGACTGGGTTGAAATATTTCTAAACCACACACGTATGAACCAATGTGAACAACTTCAACATATTAAGGGAAAAAATCAAAATAAGAAACCCAACTCACTATATTCTTCAATAAAACACATGAATACATGAAGTAATAAAGTAAAATATAAATGATAACAGTCATATATCCTAAAACTATTCAATCTGTTGATATACACTCTGTTAATAACATTCAGTTACACAACACAATGTGTGTGTTTGTTCGTGTCTGTGTGTCTTTCTGTGTGTGTGTGCGTCTATGTGTGTGTGTCTGTGTGCGCATGTGCGAGGATCTGTCTGTGTGTGTGTGTGTGCGCATGTGTGTCTGTGTGTGTGTATGTGTGCCTGTGTGTGTGTGTGTTTCTGCGTGTGTGTCTGTATGTGTGTGTGTTTATGTCTGTATGTGTGTGGTGTGTGTGTTTGTGTTTGTCTGTCTGTGTGTGTTTGTGTGTGTTTGTCTGTGTGTGTGTGAGTTTGAGTGCATTTGTGTCTGTGTGTGTGTGTTTGTCTGTGTATGTGTGTGTGTCTGTATGTCTCTGTGTGTGTGTGTGTCTATGTCTGTGTGTGTGTGTGTGTCTATGTCTGTGTGTGTCTGTGTGCCTGTATGTGTGCATGTGTGCATGCGTGTGTCTGTGTGTGTCTGTGTGTGCATGTTTGTGTGTGTCTATGTGTATGTGTGTTCTGGTAATCAGGATCCATGGACAGCCCCTCTCTGTTTTAGTAATGTTCTGTTTCAGCACCATGGACAGCCCCTCTCTGTTGTAGTAATGTTCTGTTTCAGCACCATGGACAGCCCCCCTCTGTTTTAGTAATAATGTTCTGTTTCAGCACCATGGACAGCCCCTCTCTGTTTCAGCAATGTTCTGTTTCAGCACCATGGACAGCCCCCCCTCTGTTGTAGTAATAATGCTCTGTTTCAGCACCATGGACAGCCCCCCTGCTGTTGTAGTAATAATGCTCTGTTTCAGCACCATGGACAGCCCCTCTCTGTTTTAGTAATAATGTTCTGTTTCAGCACCATGGACAGCCCCTCTCTGTTTTATTAATGTTCTGTTTTAGCACCATGGAAAGCCCCCCTCTGTTGTAGTAATAATGCTCTGTTTCAGCACCATGGACAGCCCCCCTCTGTTTTAGTAATAATGCTCCATTACAGTAGCCTGACAAGCCAGACCCACATGAAGATCTTGGGTCTGGGAACTCACCATTGGCAGGGCTCATTCTGCGTCTAGATTTCTAGGCTACCATTACAGCACCATGGAGATAGCCTGGAAATCCAGACCCAAATCCGAAAGGATTAAGGGTCTGACATCTAGTAATGAAAGTCGCCCATCTCGAGGGGCGGCACCAAGCATGCATTTGAAAATCTCACTGCACGCAATTGGATAACACTAAGACTAATCACAACAATACATAGGGTGATGTATCCAGAGCCCCATACGCTTAGCTACCAGCAGAGCTAACTGGTAGATTAAACTGTCGTCATCTGTTCTCGCCTCTGGCCCGCCTATATCAAATACAGCGATGTGATTGGTGCAGCTCGGCTAGAAGGGCATAGTTAATGAGCAGCATTACTCGATGCCAGAGTAACTTGCTGAGCAAATTCAAATTGTGCTCTCGTGAGAACTCTGGATTTCTGGGGTACCATGGACAGCATCCTTCTGTTTTAGTAATAATGTTACACACACACACACACACACACACACACACACACACACACACACACACACACACCTCTGCCCTGACGTCATACTGACATTTCTAGGTTTGGATGTAAAGATGTGAGGAGGTGATGAAGACAGACAGCAGCAGCTTCTCTCAGTGTCTGCAGACGGAGGAGGAGGAGGTCTCTCTGACCTCACCTGGACGGGACTTTAGGTAACATTACACACCTCTGATCTGACAGGTAACATTACACACCTCTGATCTGACAGGTAACATTACATACCTCTGATCTGACAGGTAACATTACACACCTCTGATCTGACAGGTAACATTACATACCTCTGATCTGACAGGTAACATTACACACCTCTGATCTGACAGGTAACATTACATACCTCTGATGGAGAAACTCTGCTGTCACTACTTATATTTGGGGGATTTATAATATACATCAACACTGGTGTTTACTGTTTGTAGATCTGAATATTCACTAATTAATTTACTAATTATTCTGTGATTTGTGACTTTTTCTCCAAAATGAGCCTTTATATGTTCAGTGAAGTCAGATTTCATCAACAGGAAACAAGTTAGAGATTAGATTTGAATCACTTCACTTCAACGAAATGAGAGTGTCTTTCTGCTCCGACAGCCTGAAGACTTTTTACTCTCTGGGTCCTATTTTAATGATTTAAGTGCACGGCGTGAAGCGCCTGGCGGAGGTGTATTTAGGGCGTGTCCAAATCCACTTTTGCTAGTTTGACGGCGGTAAAAAGGGTCCGTCCGCATGTTTCAAAAGGGTGTCTTCATTAATCAGAAGTGTGTTTTGGGCGTAAAATGCAATCAACCAATCAGAGGTCATCTCCCATTCCCTTTAAAAGCCAGGCGCATTTGGACCTCGGAGCATTGATGTTATGATGGACGATATGCTCCGTTATATTTAGGGCCCGAGCACCAACAGTGGTGAAGGCACTATTGCAACTGAAGGAATTATTAATACGGCTAATTAATTGCCTTTTTGAGGGGCTTAACATACTCAAAAACTCACCAAAATTAGCGGTCGCATCAAGTCTGGTGAAAATATACGTATTTTAAGGGTTTCGGGAATAGGCGCAAAAAAAATGGCTCACTAACGCCCCCTAAAATTCTTTTAAAAATTGAGCCCCTGCAGTGCATTTAATGTAGACTAATGAAACTTGGTACACAAATGTAACATGTCACGACGTGCAAAAAAGCTTATTGGAGCCATAACCTAAACATACAGGAAGTCCACCATTTTGAATTGAAAGTTGAAAATTTGTGAGATTCTGGCCATTTCCACATTTCGTACTTTAACGAACTCCTCCCAGAGATTTCATCATAGGGCCTGACCGTGGTGGGGCGGCCATTTTGTGCGTTTTGCCATCAAAACAGGAAGTGGTTGTAACTTGAGTGTACATTGTTCAATCTCGACCAAACCATCCTAGAGATTTCATTTAGTCGACTTTAAATTTGGTCCATACCATCTTAAGACGTTAAAGATGAAAAGTTATTAAAAGAAATGCGTAAGTTATATAGGACCAACTTCTGGTAGGGGGCCATCGAAACTGGTGTGTTTAACCAATATGGTTAACCAGGGAGAGACTAACCTATCAGCTGTGTTGTATTAACAGAGACTAACCTATCAGCTGTGTTGTATTAACAGAGACTAACCTATCAGCTGTGTTGTATTAACAGGGAGAGACTAACCTATCAGCTGTGTTGTATTAACAGGGAGAGACTAACCTATCAGCTGTGTTGTATTAACAGAGAGAGACTAACCTATCCGCTGTGTTGTATTAACAGAGAGAGACTAACCTATCAGCTGTGTTGTATTAACAGGGAGAGACTAACCTATCAGCTGTGTTGTATTAACAGAGTCTAACCTATCAGCTGTGTTGTATTAACAGAGTCTAACCTATCAGCTGTGTTGTATTAACAGAGAGAGACTAACCTATCAGCTGTGTTGTATTAACAGGGAGAGTCTAACCTATCAGCTGTGTTGTATTAACAGAGACTAACCTATCAGCTGTGTTGTATTAACAGGGAGAGACTAACCTATCAGCTGTGTTGTATTAACAGAGTCTAACCTATCAGCTGTGTTGTATTAACAGAGTCTAACCTATCAGCTGTGTTGTATTAACAGAGAGAGACTAACCTATCAGCTGTGTTGTATTAACAGAGAGAGACTAACCTATCAGCTGTGTTGTATTAACAGAGTCTAACCTATCAGCTGTGTTGTATTAACAGGGAGAGTCTAACCTATCAGCTGTGTTGTATTAACAGGGAGAGTCTAACCTATCAGCTGTGTTGTATTAACAGAGAGAGTCTAACCTATCAGCTGTGTTGTATTAACAGGAGAGAGTCTAACCTATCAGCTGTGTTGTATTAACAGGGAGAGTCTAACCTATCAGCTGTGTTGTATTAACAGAGACTAACCTATCAGCTGTGTTGTATTAACAGAGAGAGACTAACCTATCAGCTGTGTTGTATTAACAGGGAGAGTCTAACCTATCAGCTGTGTTGTATTAACAGAGAGAGACTAACCTATCAGCTGTGTTGTATTAACAGGGAGAGTCTAACCTATCAGCTGTGTTGTATTAACAGAGAGAGACTAACCTATCAGCTGTGTTGTATTAACAGAGAGAGTCTAACCTATCAGCTGTGTTGTATTAACAGAGACTAACCTATCAGCTGTGTTGTATTAACAGAGACTAACCTATCAGCTGTGTTGTATTAACAGGGAGAGACTAACCTATCAGCTGTGTTGTATTAACAGAGAGAGACTAACCTATCAGCTGTGTTGTATTAACAGAGAGACTAACCTATCAGCTGTGTTGTATTAACAGAGTCTAACCTATCAGCTGTGTTGTATTAACAGAGAGAGTCTAACCTATCAGCTGTGTTGTATTAACAGAGAGAGTCTAACCTATCAGCTGTGTTGTATTAACAGAGAGAGTCTAACCTATCAGCTGTGTTGTATTAACAGAGAGAGACTAACCTATCAGCTGTGTTGTATTAACAGAGAGTCTAACCTATCAGCTGTGTTGTATTAACAGAGAGAGTCTAACCTATCAGCTGTGTTGTATTAACAGAGAGAGTCTAACCTATCAGCTGTGTTGTATTAACAGAGAGAGACTAACCTATCAGCTGTGTTGTATTAACAGAGAGAGTCTAACCTATCAGCTGTGTTGTATTAACAGAGAGAGTCTAACCTATCAGCTGTGTTGTATTAACAGAGAGAGTCTAACCTATCAGCTGTGTTGTATTAACAGTCTAACCTATCAGCTGTGTTGTATTAACAGGGAGAGTCTAACCTATCAGCTGTGTTGTATTAACAGAGAGAGTCTAACCTATCAGCTGTGTTGTATTAACAGGGAGAATCTAACCTATCAGCTGTGTTGTATTAACAGGGAGAGTCTAACCTATCAGCTGTGTTGTATTAACAGGGAGAGACTAACCTATCAGGTGTTGTGAGAATCTAACCTATCAGCTGTGTTGTATTAACAGAGAGAGACTAACCTATCAGCTGTGTTGTATTAACAGAGAGAGTCTAACCTATCAGCTGTGTTGTATTAACAGAGAGAGTCTAACCTATCAGCTGTGTTGTCAGTGACTCGAGAAAATAAGGAAGCGACTCAGAGCTCGCCGTGAAGCAGTATCTCTGGCCCTATATGTGTATGACGTCATTGACATTTTAAAAGGCTTTTTAGAACAAAAAAGCCACTTTAAAAAAATATTTGCTAAAAGTATCTCATGAATACTCTATGAGACCTTAAGAACATTTGTGTCATTTTGAAGGTTAGTGATCATGTTTCAAACCAGTACTTTGTGATCTTCAGTCTTTTCCTTCTGCCGGTTGTCCTAGCTGAAGACCCGCCCTTCACCATTTTCTCAACACTCATAGGCTCAAATCGGAAACACGTCTATTTCTGCTAAACTCTGGAAACTGAAAGTTGGTTGGAGTCAAAATAGGAGAAAAGGTTGACATATACTGTACATAAATATTGACCATGAAATTAAAAGTATTTCTTTATAGTTTGAGGGGAAAAGAAAATGTTGAAGTAAATCTATCTTACTTCAACATATATATATATATATATATATATATATATATATATATATATATATATATATATATATATATATATATATATATATATACACATATGTGGGTTTATAAAATGACACTAAGTTTCCCTAGCTTCAGACACAAGTGTACGGAGCTCAGGTCAGCAAAGTCAAAGTTTAATTATGAGCCCTGTGTACAGTACAGGCCAAAAGTTTGGACACACCTTCTCATTCAATGTGTTTCCTTTTTATTTTCATGACTATTTACATTGTAGATTCTCACTGAAGGCATCAAAACTATGAATGAACACATATGGAATTATGTACTTAACAAAAAAGTGTGAAATAACTGAAAACATGTCTTATATTTTAGATTCTTCAAAGTAGCCACCCTTTGCTTTTTTATTAATAAGGGAAATAATTCCACTAATTAACCCTGACAAAGCACACCTGTGAAGGTAAAACCATTTCAGGTGACTACCTCATGAAGCTCATTGAGAGAACACCAAGGGTTTGCAGAGTTATCAAAAAAAGCAAAGGGTGGCTACTTTGAAGAATCTAAAATATAAGACATGTTTTCAGTTATTTCACACTTTTTTGTTAAGTACATAATTACATATGTGTTCATTCATAGTTTTGATGCCTTCAGTGAGAATCTACAATGTAAATAGTCATGAAAATAAAGAAACACATTGAATGAGAAGGTGTGTCCAAACTTTTGGCCTGTACTGTATCCCTCAACATTTATCCTCTTCCTTGATGAATGTCGTCCTCCTGTCTCCGGGCAGATTCTTCAGTTGTCACACACACACACACACACACACACACACACACACACACACACACACACACACACACACACACACACACACACACACACACACACACACACACACACACACACACCCGGTGTCAGGCCTGTTTGTGGTGTAACTGCAATTTCCTCTTCTTGTTCGCGTAACCTTTTCTCCTCGCCCTAGTACACACACCAACATAAATGCCATTTCCTGTTATTCTACTTCTCTGTCTGGTACAAAACAGTTTTTATCATACAATATTATATTCCTAAATGATGATAAACTGTAATCAAAACGTAAGATAAACCATCTGTGCATCCAAGCCTATTCATTGTACAGGGAATACAAGTGTGTCCCAAAACACAAGTTTGCATTTCTTATTCCTCACCAATTCCCTTATGAGAATGCCAGTGCATAGACCTACCCATTCAGAGAGGCATGCCTATTTTATTTTATTTAAACTAAGACTAATACACTAATAATAGTCGGGATCACGTTCCACTCTTTTGAATAAGTAAGGGGCGTTTGAGCTAAATCATAAACAAAAAAAATTAAATCTCATTATGTTTTATTTTTCAACATTATTTGGCCGTCAGCGATCTCCCAGAGCTGTACGACACAAGTTTGAGGTCGTACAGAGACCTCGGACGCAAAAATATGCTGTGGTGCATATTTCCACCATAATAGGCATGCCAGGTCTGTAGCTTATTGTAGCCTCCTAATTTAAATCATTCAGGTTTGTTTTAGCTAGGTGAAAACAACAAGGACATGTCTCCACTGAAATACAATCATAACTATGTTACATTTTTTCTCAGATACTTTGGTGCATTTCTTAAAACAATTGGTGTAAACTGCACCGCATAGTGACGGACCTGCAAAAGCGTGTATTTTGATTGAAATCTTTTGTTTCCATGTCCAAAGCAAGTATTTCTACCAATGACCCAATCAAACTGACAAGTCCTTACGCCATTGTTTATACCAAGATAGTGAAACTGTTTTGTGTTGTCCACATTTAACAGTTCACTCTGTAATAATAGTGTAATGAACAATGCACATGAAAGGGGGGGGCTATTCCCATTAAACACTGTTTTCCAGAGTATGAATGAATGAATGATGAATGTATGAATTTAGGCTCATAGCTTAGCTTTATTATACCCAACTGCAATAACTGCAGACATCTTACTTATGTATGTAAACATGCAATGACACGTAGTGTTGACATGCAACCTTTTATTAAAGGAGAATTCCGGCCAATTTTTACGTTAATCTTGATCGCTATAGCTACGCGAGTACTTTCGATAGAAAAAACCCCGACCCAAATCAGTGCAGGTAACACTGAGAAGCTGCAGCTACGTACTACAAGCGTCCCCTGAGCTAAAACGGCAGTGCTCGGGGCAAGTTTTAGAGTGCCTTTGTGCCTCTTAACAGACACAAAATGCAATTAATATGTCTGTGCCACAAGAACAGGGCCCTTACGTGTCAACAAGATGCGTTTTCAACTCAGACATTGTTTAAATTCACCTACCCTGGTCCCTGTCTCGATCCTGCCAGTAGCTAGCTTGCCCTGCTAGCTGATAGCCGTTAGCTGCTAGCTGCCGTTTGGTGAGTGTATTCAGACAGGCTTCTGTGATAATCATCCCAAAAACAATCCACGGAGCGGTGGTGGTGTGGCTATGTCCTCCAGAGGACAGGTCATGTCATGTCTTGAAGTGTATTCCCCCCTAAAAAAAAGAATAGTGCGGTAGTAGCTGTTAGCTGCTAGCTGCCCTCCGGTGAGTGTGTACAGCCAGATAGCTGTTAGCCGTTAGCTGCTAGCTGCCGTCCGGAGAGTGTATTCAGCCAGGCATCTGTGATAATCATCCCAATAAAAATCCACGGAGCGCCCGGTGGGTTGGTGGATATCCTGCATAGGACAGATCATGCCTTTGCAGCGACAGGTTTAGATTATTTCCCCCTCAAAATAGGTAATTGAGCACTGTAGTGGTTATGACCATATCAGTGACTATCCTATGTAACTACATGGAAACGGGATAAACGATGTCTGTGGCTTGCACAGTAATAGCGTTACTGAAGCCTAGCTGTTGCATCGCGCGGTCTCCTGGGAATTCAGTTGTAGCAGAAAAAGGTAAACAGTAATTTGCAGATTGGAGCGTAGTGTGTGTGAAGAGTGAAAAGCGGAGTTGTTTATAACGGAAGAAGCTTGGAGTATGAAGAATATAGCAGATATGCAACACACGGAAGAGCCTTTTGAGTTTGATGGTCATCCTTATTTATTCGAACCAGAGTATACAGACGAAGAACTAGCCTCAAGAGTTGGAAAGAACGCGAGACTGACAGACAGAGGGGAAACAGGCAGATGAACTTGCTGCTCAAGCACAAGCTAAATGTAGCCTTCAGTAACTGGGGGACATAGCCACACCACCGGGCGCTCCGTGGATTTTTATTGGGATGATTAGCACAGATGCCTGGCTGAATACACTCACCGGACGGCAGCTAGCAGCTAACGGCTAACAGCTATCTGGCTGTACACACTCACCGGAGGGCAGCTAGCAGCTAACAGCTACTACAGCACTATTGTTTTTTGTAGGGGGGAATACACTTCAAGACGTGACATGACCTGTCCTCTGGAGGACATAGCCACACCACCACCGCTCCGTGGATTGTTATTGGGATGATTATCACAGAAGCCTGTCTGGATACACTCACCAAACGGCAGCTAACGGCTATCAGCTAGCAGGGCAAGCTAGCTACTGGCAGGATCGAGACAGGGACCAGGGTAGGTGAATTTAAACAATGTCTGAGTTGAAAACGCATCTTGTTGACACGTAAGGGCCCTGTTCTTGTGGCACAGACATATTAATTGCATATTGTGTCTGTTAAGAGGCACAAAGGCACTCTAAAACTTGCCCCGAGCACTGCCGTTTTAGCTCAGGGGACGCTTGTAGTACGTAGCTGCAGCTTCTCCGTGTTACCTGCACTGATTCGGGTCGGGGTTTTTTTCTATCGAAAGTACTCGCGTAGCTATAGCAATCAAGATTAACGTAAAAATTGGCCGGAATTCTCCTTTAAGAAATGAAAACCCATTCATAACCCATCCGCGAAATTGTAGGCCGGACTCTCGTCAGCAGACTGTCTGCTCCCTGTTGAGCCAAAATGAGCCCTGGAACCGGTCACAGTGAAAGCGGAGCTCCTGCAGCCGGAATTCCCCCAACTGCTCCCACACCTTTCTGGACCTGAGGGTCTCGTGCTCCCACACCTTTCTTGCTGCAGCTGCGGGGGCCTTCCTCCGTCTTCTCCTCACAACCAGGGAGAGTGCCAAGGCTTTCTTTTGGTTCAAAGACCGAAACATCTTCGCCACCAAATCACCATTGTGTATCCTACATAATGTTGCATACTGCTCGTCTGATGTAAACACCGGACGCAGGTGCGATGTGCATTCAAATATTGGCGCATGTATGACGTAAATTTGCGCTGAGCCTGGCGGTAAGCACAACACATATAGTTGGGAATAGGACAACCTAGCGGCGAGCGCAGCGCATGCCGCATACAATGTGAACGGGCCCCTCTTCCCTCTTCCTCTCGGTTTCTATAGGATCAGACAGAGTCATAGTAGCGTGATACATATGCTAACACATGCTAACGGAGAAAGGCATGAAGGTCAAAGTGTAGTATGTCAAAGAGCCAGAAAAAGTACATGAAGTCAAAAAAAGTTCATGATATGTTTAAAAAAGTCATAGTATGTCAATCTTTTTTTACAAAAAAAGTCATAGAAGTTGTCAAAAATATTTATTCATAGTTTGCGGGGTAATATCAAGTGTTCAGATTACAGAGAGTCTACATTACTACTCTTCAAGTGACCTCACATGTATGAACCAACATGACCAGCTTCAACAAAAGGAAAACATTAAAAATATAAACCCAACTCACAATATTCTTCAACAAAACACATTAATACATAAGTAATAATATAAAATATGAATGATAACAGTCATATATCCAAAAACAATTCCATCTCTTGATGTGTATTGTTAATAACATTCAGTTACACGACACAAGATATGTTTTTAAAAAATCTGTTAAAATATGATCAACTTAATCAGTGACCAGAAAGAGGATATTAGGATAAAATGAGACTAAAACTGGTAAATCATTTTCTTCTACAAGCTTCAACCATGAATATCTCATCATCTGATTCCTTGGAAAACAACTGTTATGTTACACTCATCGTGGTTTTCACTGCACTGATTTTCACTTGTCATCTTTACATGCTCTTTTTGACCCAATGTTATGTTCTCTGACAAATTCCACACTTTGTTCTTCTTCCATATTTATCATCAGGTTAGTGCCTGCAAGTGGTCCTGGACCTCGGCTACTTTGGGCTCGGGACTGCTCTCTCTTGTTATCTGGGTAGTAAACTTCTTGACTCACGGCATTTACAGTGGTGTAGTCTATGTCATACGCAGGTATACGCTGTATACTCACTAGGAAAAGTCAAGGATTTCCGTATACCCACTTACAAAAGCGCGATGATACGTAACAACATCGTTTTGTAACAGAACGTTCTCACTTTCATTCATAAATTCTCCCCGTCTGTGTTGTGAACCACTGACATTTGGACCTTTGGGGCTTCCGTGGCCGTGCCCTGGATCTGACGTGACGTTACTAAGCAACAACAAGTTGCATTCTTTGCATGGTCTTTCCTTTCTCGCAACTATGTAGAGTTTGAACAAAGTTTTAAAGTAACGAGATATGAAATGTAAACAGAAATAAATAACACTACTTCAGTGTTTTCAAAAGTCTGTACCTGAAGATACTGCCGTGTCGGGTGACACTGCAGCTGCCACAGATCAGGATGACCTGATGGTTAAAAGGTGCTGGAGGTAGGATTGTGAAGAACCAGGACTTAGCCAAAGAATTTGAAGATCAACAATTTGAGGATCCGCTAGAGGCTAAATGGTCTCCTAAGCTCCTCCCCCCACAAGGTAAAATGAATGTGTGTGAGCAGTGATTGACACACAGTTAGAGACCCCCCGGCCCTGATTGGTGTAAATGAACAGGGAGCGTTTTTCAAATAATGAGAGATGGTGAGAACTCGTGGTCAGCATTGTGGACTGAAAGTCAATCTAGGAGTTTAAAAACAGGCATCCTTGGTTAGAGTGGAGTTAGGTAAATATCAGCACACATGCAAAGCTGATATGAGCAATGGAAATTCATAGGGTCAATCACTATACAAATTCAAGTAAATTCCCTTGACGCCTGAATTTATTCACAATTATATAAACAAAATATTATGTGTGTTTCTGGCTCCAAGCTGATGCTAAATTAAGTTGAGAATGTTAATTTGTCTATAGCATATGGAATAGATATAAATTTAGGTATGATGCAAATTAGCGACAACAGGCATTATGGTACAATTCATTACAAAATGGTAAAATTAATAAAACACATAGTAGATTTCATTCATGTCACAAAGTTGTTAGAACTTCTAAACTGTAAATGACAAATACATGGATCTTGACAACGTCAAGAAAGAAAACACTCTCCTACTCCCTACATTGACAGTAGTTTCTTTAGGGTTAGGGGTAGGGTTAGGTTTAGGGTTAGGGTTAGGGTTAATTTCGCTTCCGTGAACCGGATGTATCTCCCACTCCGACCGGTCCTACGAGAAACCAGTGCATGCAAAAGGTTCCTAGGTATGTATCGCATGTAAACAAACCGGCATTGGGGGGAACACACACGCTATCTCGCCTGCAGTCGGAATGGAAGGGGTTTGATGCAAATTAGCGACAGTCGGCGTTAAGGGGTTAAATCTTGAATGTGCATTACTTTACACAGTTAAATTACTATATGGTAATATTAGTTATCAATGGTCAGATAATTAACTAACTAACTAAGTGAAAGTGGAGATTTTTTCTCCTCTTGTCTGCTTTTTAAGCGTTTGTTAGGCATGGTGAAGATTGTTTATTAAATACGTTTGTGTAAATGTAGGCCCTGTTCAGCAGATGTTACTACTAATAGATACAAAAGTTGTATGATGATGCTAATTATTAGTCATGGTTTTGTGTGGCACTCTAGCGGTGTCGATCAAATGGCTCATTTGTGTGATGTCCTGTTGTGTTCATGTTCTGTTGAGTTTCTCAAAAAGGAAATCTGTCTCATCTTTTTCTCAAATTTAAGTGTTTTTCAAGGCCTTTAAATAAACACCATCAATACAATTGTCCGTGTACAGTTCCTATATGGAAACGTCACATGGGCTTAGTGTATGGGGTGTCTCTGTGGGACAGGCGAGTAGGAGGCTGAGAGGGGAAAATCACCGTATACTCACTACAAAAAAATAGACTACACCACTGGGTATTTTTTCCCCTTTCTCCACTCTAACAACAGTTTGGCTTTAGAAAATGTTCAAGAGGAGGCAGTGTGAATGCGTTTGTGGGTTTTAAGGTTACCATTCTCAGAAAAAGTTTTCCCACATTGTTCACAGCTGTACGGCTTCTCTCCAGTGTGAATGCGTTGGTGGGTTTTAAGGTTACCACTATCAGAAAAAGTTTTCCCACATTGTTCACACCAGAACGGCTTCTCTCCAGTGTGAATGCGTCGGTGGGTTTTAAGGTTACCACTATCAGAAAAAGTTTTCCCACATTGTTCACACCAGAACGGCTTCTCTCCAGTGTGAATGCGTCGGTGGGTTTTAAGGTTACCACTATCAGAAAACGTTTTCCCACATTGTTCACAGCTGTATGGTTTCTCTCCAGTGTGAATGCGTTGGTGGACTTTAAGTTTACCCGACGTTGTGAAAGCTGCTCCGCATTGGTCACAGTTGTACGGTTTATCTCCAGTGTGAATGAGTTGGTGGGCTTTAAGGGTATCACCACGAGAAAAGGTTTTCCCACATAGTCCACACCTGTATGGCTTATCTCCAGTGTGAATGAGTTGATGACTTTTGAGAACACCCCACTGTTTGAAAGCTGCCCCACATTGTCCACAGCTGTATGGTCTCTCTCCAGTGTGAACTCTCTGATGAATCTTTAAACCTCCAGTTGTGGGGAAGGTCTTGCCACAGTGCTGACAGCTGTATGGTTTCTCTCCAGTGTGAACTCTCTCATGAATCTTTAAATGTCCAGATGTTGTGAAGGACTTGCCGCAGTACTGACAGCTGTGATGTCTGAGTCCCCCTCTTCCTCTCAGTTTCTATAGAAACAGACAGAGAGTTAGATGCAATGGTGGAGCGATACACATGCAAACATACTTACATGGGGAGTTTCTCAATACCAAGAATGCAAAGTACGGACTTGTGTTCTTGGGGATAATGGGCCTCATTCACCAACCGTTCTTACAAAGAAATGTGTTCTTAAACCCTTCTTACGAACTTTTTACGAAAATTCTGGCATTCACTAATGTTTTTTTAAACTTGGATTTGTTCTTAGCTAAGAACAAAATCTACAAACACTGAAAAGCACTCTTACGCACATTTGAGTGATGACAATTTGCTCCAAATGATTGCTTACTGCATTTTATTTAATTCTACAGTTGTTTACAATGATAGTATTGTACTGTAATGTATTTCTGATCATTTGTTGAAAAAAAATGTATTATTTGGTGATTGATCGCTATTTATAGGGCCAAAATGCAGTGGTAGAATATAACAAGTACAAATTCGTCCTAACTGTACTTAAGTACATTTTTCACGTATCTGTACTTTACTTAAGTAGACTCAATAGTGCATAGCCTACTTTTGACTTTTACTTTGTTACATTTTGCAGCAATTATCTATACTTTCTACTCCACTACATTTCTACAATGTTCGTTACATTTTCTGATCAGTTTCCCCCTGCCAAAACATCTTCCTGACCGTCACACGTTTGTCTCACCAGTAAAGTTTGGTTGCCGTAGATACTGTATATATGGGTTGCCGTAGATACTGTATATATGGGTTGCCGTAGATACTGTATATATGGGGCACCGCTGATCGAAGCCGGCTCCGGTGCTGCAGAGCCCGGGTGCAGCGCCGCTGACCCTCGGTAATACAGCCTCCGGTAAAAGTGAAAACGTTTGTTTTTATTATTCCCGTTTTTAAATCAAAGTTGCTATATCTATTTCTCTCCACAGCGTCGTTTACTCCTCTGCCAGGCTGCGTAAGACGTGTTCATATCTTAGGGCGTTTTCACACATACCTTGTTTGGTCCGGACTTTCGGACTTTTTAGTTTGATCCGAACCAAAATTACAGGTGTGAAACCTCCCCCGGACCGCGGTCCGGATCAAAAGACCAAATTTTGGTCTGACAAAAAGAGGTGGTCTCGGTCCGGACCAAACTGAACCATGGTCCGGTTCGTTTATAGTGTGAAAGCATTTTTGGATGGTTCGGACTTTTGGACCAAATACAAGAAGCTCTGGCAGGCTCTCCTTGTGTTACAAGACCGGGGAAGCTCCTTTAAGGTGCTTAGTGAGAGAGAGTGACGGTGAATGGGTTCAGAGAAGACAGCTGTCGGCTATCAGAGCAGAGAATACATCAGCAGTTTATTTGTTAAGTGGTAAATGTACAGCGTAGGTTTCAGTTTGTCTCTGAACAAATGCTCCAGAAAGAAAGTTCCCGTGTCTTGCTTCTCAACATCACAACAAAACAAAAAGGGCCGCGGCAGTAGGGGGAGAGCATCAGTCAGTAGGGGGAGAGCATCAGTCAGTAGGGGGGGAGAGCATCAGTCAGTAGGGGGGAGAGCAGCAGTCAGTAGGGGGAGAGCAGCAGTCAGTAGGGGAGAGCAGCAGTCAGTAGGGGGGAGAGCATCAGTCAGTAGGGGGAGAGCAGCAGTCAGTAGGGGGAGAGCAGCAGTCAGTAGGGGGGGGCAGCAGTCAGTAGGGGGAGAGCAGCAGTCAGTAGGGGGAGAGCAGCAGGGGAGAGCAGCAGTCAGTAGGGGGAGAGCAGCAGGGGAGAGCAGCAGTCAGTAGGGGGAGAGCAGCAGTCAGTAGGGGGAGAGCAGCAGTCAGTAGGGGGGAGAGCAGCAGTCAGTAGGGGGGAGAGCAGCAGTCAGTAGGGGAGAGCAGCAGTCAGTAGGGGGAGAGCAGCAGTCAGTAGGGGGGGAGAGCAGCAGTCAGTAGGGGGAGAGCAGCAGTCAGTAGGGGGAGAGCAGCAGTCAGTAGGGGGAGAGCAGCAGTCAGTAGGGGGAGAGCAGCAGTCAGTTGGAAAAACTCCGACACAGAGAGAGGATATGAGAGGACGAGGAAGCCCTTCAACAAACCAATCAGTTAGAAGTATCTGGAGATGTAGCTCACGTATGTGATGACGGCAGGACGTAGGTTTGTCACGTAGAGATCTTTAGTGCGCTTGCAAAACTGCAGTGTGAAACCACAACTTACCGGATCAAATGTATACAATTTAACAAAAACATGAACCTTGGTCCGGACCTTGGTTCGGACTTTCATGTGTGAAAACGCCCTTATTTATTTGGCTGGACCTCTTCACATTTCCCCATTTGCGCTGCTTCACACACTTTATTTGCATGGTTAAAGAAAATGAAATACATCCATGAATAAAACCAACCGCATTCCGATTCTAACAACATATTTCCGTTTTATGCTGGTTAGGATAGGAACTTTTTTTAAAAGCCAGGCCTCGTTTGTGGTAGTGGACATCTTATACTTTTACTAAAGTAAATATGTCTCTGGTTATTTTACTTTTATTTAAGTACTGAGATTCAGTACTTCCTTCACCGCGGCTCCGACAATCTCCGAAAACCTGTCTCCCAGGAGGTGCACAGGAAGTGTCATGTCCTTATATGGGAATTTGCGGGGCGTTTTTTTTTGCTAATTAGGAACAACTGGCACGCGCTTTCAGTTAGGAAGACGTGGGATTCATCAATCATAAGAACACAGGTGCGAACAATTCTGCTGTTTAAGAAGACGTCATGAATCCGGCGTAGACTCGTCTTAGGAACCTTCTTAAGAACATATTTAAGAGAAAACGTAGGAAGATATTGGTGAATGAGGCCCAATGTTCTTGCTGGTTGTTCTTGGAAGAATAAACTCGCAAGTTCACAAGCACAGAAAACGCTGTTAACGTGCTATGAGGCGCCGCCCCCTTGCTGGCGACTCTGCTACCACTGTGTCAGAACTCAGAACGTCCGTGTTTTATGTGTTTTTGTGACTCTTTGGAAGTCTTTTTAATTCTGGATTATTAGCGTGATTGATCCTTGATGACCTAATTATGATTTTATTCAACAATCGTACCGTTGTTTGCCTTCTGTGGCTGTGGACACTGATTGTTTGGAAAGCTGTACAAACAACATCCCAGGCTATGAGAGAGCCCGGCCTGCCTCTCATGTACAGCCGGCATGAGCTCCTTCAACTGCGTGTTTCTGTACCAGGACTACTGAATCGTGATGCTGATCTGACAGATATCAAGCCCAGGGCCAAAGGAAGGAAGAGGGGCAGCAGAGGAGGTGTTCGGGTACGAAACCGTTGGCGGGGATTTAAACCTGTTTTACCTTCGGTCATTATGGGGAACGTCCGCTTCCTTGTCAACAAGGCGGACGAGCTGACAGCTTGTTTGAAGTTTGATCGTATGTTCCGGCAGACCAGCCTACTCTGTTTTTCTGAGACGTGGCTGTCCGACAGGATACCTGACTCTCACGTGGAGATGGATGGTTTTGTACTTCATAGGGCGGACAGAGATCAAGCAAACACGGGTAAGAAGCAAGGTGGAGGTGTTTGTTTGTACGTGAACGACCGGTGGTGTCACGCCAAACATGTTACGGTAAAAGAGAGAGTTTGTGACCCGAACATTGAGCTCATTGTAGTAAGTTGTCGACCTTACTACTTACCCAGGGAGTTTTCCCATGTCATTGTCATGGTGGTGTACATTCCCCCATCGGATAATGGGAAATGTGCCACTGAGACTATTTTGAGAATCATGCATGATTTACAGCGCCCTCTCCAGACGCCGCTGGTTATCATAAACGGGAGTTTAATCATTGCTCTCTCTCCACCACTCTGCCGTCTCTTAAACAAATGGTGACGTGTCCTACGAGGGGTGACAAAACTATTGACTTGTTTTATACGAACGTTAAGGATGGCTATGTTTCTAATGTGCTTCCTCCGCTGGGTAAATCGGACCATAACCTGATAACCTTGATGTCTAAATATACTCCGGTGATACGGAAACAGCCGATAACGTCAAAGACTGTGCGCATCTGGTCAGAGGATGCCTGTGAAACACTAAGGGGGTGCTTTGAATGCACAGACTGGACTGGGTTCTTTGATGGTGATAATGATCCGGATAGTATTTCTGACAAAGTGACTTGTTATATTAATTATTGTGTTGAGTCTATAATTCCTTGTAAATCAATCACAATTTTTCCCAATAACAAACCATGGGTAACCAGTAAGGGTGTGACGAGATCTCGTTTTACGAGATCTCGCGAGATTAAAACGTGACGAGACTTCTCGTCGATGTGAAAAGTTGTCTCGTGAGGCGATGTGATGTCAGCGTGATGGAGCGTGAAATTACTATTGAAGATCCCCCTGCCACTTTTAAATCATTTGTGTGCAAACATTTTTGTTTAATAAACGGCGAAAGAGTGACAGACAAGACGAACACAATATGTAAATATTGTAAGAAAAAATGCCAAAAATTGATACTACGCACCAGTGCTGTGGCTAACACGAGCACTATGCAAAAACACTTACAGCACCACCACAGCTCTCTACTAACTACAGCACCCGCGACGAAAAACATTAAAAGGCCAAACAACTCTAAAAGCCTTTGCATCTCTGCCACCGGTAAGTGTAAGAGCCACGGCAATAACGAGGGACATAGGCGTTTTCATTGCAGCTGATATGAGGCCATTTTCTGTGGTGGAAAATGTCGGATTTCAGCAACTCCTAAATATCCTTTGCTGTCTCCACTTGCCAAAGCATACCTTTCCATCCCTGCTACCTCAGTTCCAAGTGAGTGTGTTTTTTTCTACTGCAGGAGACATAGTTACTGCCCAAAGGTCTCAACTGCTGCCAGAAATAGTCGACATGCTTATATTCTTGAAAAGAACATGACCATATCTTAGGCTGTTCTGTGTAGTTTATCTTATAGAAAAAAATTGTTTCTGTTTGCACTTGTAGTTTTGAGAGAGCAGTACTTTGGTTATTGATACACTTACTGTTTGCATTTAAACATTTTCTGTTGTTTACACATTTATTTTATTTATACTGTTTATTTTTTTATGTTCGATTTGTGGAAAGGAGTTAGATTTCACAGGGCAGAAGCCAGTTGGTAGATTTTATACAAAACATTTTGCAGTGTTTGCATGTCCTTTACTGCATATGATTCATTAAAATAGTAAAAAAAAAGTTAAATAACATTCATCATTAATAGTTGATTTCAAAAGGCACCTAAATTGTTTTGCATTTTGTGATTTTTCAGTTGAATAAAAAAACTATTTTCCATTCATATATTTCATCGAGGATTTCTTTAAAAAAAAAAATTTTAAATCTCGTCTCATCTACCCAATCTCGTGATGTGTCTCGTCTCGTGGAATAAGCGTCTCGTCACACCCCTATTAACCAGAGAAGTTAAGATTGCAATAAATAAGAAGAAAGCTGCTTTTTATAGTGGTGACAAAGATGCAATTAAAAATGCTCAAAGAGAATTGAAAGTAAAGGCATAAAAAAAATGGTTTGGTTCTGGTTGGTTGTCAGTTGAGGTCATGGGTTGATATGGGAATTTATTTTATGTTTTATTTTTTTCCCAGTGGCAGCAAGGGATAGGTAGGATTTTTTCTTTTTTTTTTTTTTTTCTTTACAGTAGCGTTGGATACTCTATTTTTTCATGACATAGCCTACCTATTACTACATGTACACTTGTCACTTTGTAAATTGAAAACATGATGAGGCGTCATTCAGGTGCATATTAAGTAGCCAAATGTATCTGTTTTGGTCTTATAAAACATTGACCGGTTTAGCGCTCCAGCGGAGAGGATGGTTCGTTTAGACAGCAGCTACGTTTACAAGAGTTTGTCCAAAAATCAAGATTCGTTGCAAACTAAGATAAACTGTTAGACTACAAACTGACATCTTTCATTTTAGCTTGTTTGTAAAAAGTCGCTATTTGCAGAGTAGAGCTGTGTTTGCACAGCGCGGTGGACGAGAGTGGACAGCGCAGACTGAGATACGGGTTTCTATATGTTTCTGCCTGTAGAACAGGTGGGTATTGATAAGTGTTAACTTTTGAATAATGGATAAAAATAATGCCAATTTAAGTACACTATCAAAAACAGAATGATTTCTTAGCACACTCTTTAACTGCTTGCCTTTTATAGAATTAACATTCAACTGGCCATTCAAGTAGGTTACCAAAAATAGAAGTTTAATGCCCTGCTCTAAATATGGCCCTGTACGTGGCTGTAAATAGGCTAATTGAAACGTCTTCTGGACCTCTTGCCTTGTACGGCTTCATCATGTTGCACTTTGTGGTGCGTTTGAGGTGCTGGTCAAGTCTGTGGTGTTACCTTGTGGTGCTGCAACGAGGGCAAAGCAAGCCTCGCAAATGATATCAGACTGACCCTCGTCGTCTCGCTTGAATCCAAAATACTTCCACACGGAGACCGTTTGAGACTGAGTGATTGGCTGATTCTCGTCACTAGTACCTGTACTGGGTTTTCATCAAGATCCATTTGGTTTATTCCCAAACTACCACGCTCGCTCGACGAGTGAAACACGTGACTAAAAGGTGCTTTGTAATTGGCTGAGGCCCTGAACGTTTTTTACAAAAAAATTGTAAAAAAAATTAGTTATTTTAGTCATTTAAAAATTAAAATCGTGAACAGGGTGAATCGAGATTTTATAAATATTTATCGTGCAGGACTAGAGCGTAGCGTTAGTTCATCTGCTCCAGCGGCAGTAAATAATTTATAATCTGTATTGTTTGTAATCGGTTACATGTGCTGCGTGAAGTAACGCACACACATCGGCTCTGCTGTGTGTGTGTGCGCAGCGCGGGCATTGCTGTTCAGAATCCCGTCTATCTCCCATAATGCAACGCTTGTATCCAAATGAATTGTGTTGTGAAGTTGTCATTAGCTTCACTGCTGTTAGCCACCTCCACTGAGCCCCAGGGACCTGCTGTAACGTTAGAGCTCTCTAAAGGGTGTTTACCTTTCATTTGATCGGGTTTGCTTGCTACGTTGCCATCCTCTTAAACAACATTAACCAACATATAGTTCCTGAGTGGTTTCATCGGGCCTGATTAACGTGTTGAAGCTCCCTGGTGGCGCTGTAGCCGGCTGGTGACGGCTGCTTGAAGGCGCCGTCCTCCCGCTGCTGCTGGTTCGTGTGTTGTGGCTTCTTCTATTCAGTGTGTTGGTTATTATTTTGTGCCAGCATGGGATTGCTATGGCTATTGATGTTGTTGGCTTTACATTGGATTCATACTGTGATGATCATTTGCATCTGCCTGCATGCACAAAATGAGTGGATCAAGGGCTGATAAAAGAGATGATAAAATGCTTCACAAGTTAAATTTGGATGTTTCCAGTTTGATGCTCTGCTGCAGTCATCTGAAAATGCCACTGCATTCCCCAAATCTCTGCTGTCTTTAATCCCATCTGATGAACAAGAACAACTAAATGCATGGTTCACAGCAGCACTGAATCCAATCAGGACTTATTGAGGATGTTAAAGTGGGGCTTCCAGAAACCAGCAGGCCTCTTTCAAAGCCAACTCCTGATGTTGAGTGGAACCAAGAAGCTCTGGCAGTGAGTCTTCTCAACATGATGACATGTTGTCATGTGACAGTATATCAAACCTAAGCAGCAAAAAACAAGGTTCAACATCAAATGTGTCCAGCACTTCATCTGCCCGTCTCAGAGCAGAGGCTCAAACAGCTGCTCTGCTGAAAGAAGAGCATGCTCTGGAGGAACAGGAAGAGAAGAGAAGCTTCAAGTCCATGTAGCTGCAGCAGTGGCAGAAGCAAATGTGTGAAGGAGATCTGGATCTGGTGTGTGGAGTGCTGCTTCTCAGCCATCTAATGGCATGGAATCCAGGGCTGCAACTAACGATTATTTTCATAGTTGATTAATCGATGAGTTGTGTGATCTATAAAAATGTCAAAACATGGTGAAAAATGTGGATCAGTGTTTCCCAAGCCTAAGATGACGTCCTGAAATTTCTTGTTTTGTCCAAACTCAACTATATATTCAGTTTACTGTCACAAAGGAGAGCAGAAACTAGAAAATATTCACTTTAACAAGCTGGAATCAGAGAAATCTTTTTTTTTTTTCTAGTAAAAAATGACTCAACCGATTAATTGATTATCAAAATAGTTCGCAAATAGTCGACAACTAATTGATTAATTAATTCATCGTTGCAGCTCTAATGGAATCAGACTTTAAGAAAAAGGAAACAACTGTTGAAGCTCTTAACATTGATGCAGAGACTTTTGTTCCACATCAACTTGAAAAAGATGAACGAGGAAAACCAGCAACTGGAATCGCTGTTTTACACTTTGGAATACCAAAACAGAAAAGGGACAGACGATACCAGTTATCTCCAGCAGAGGCCCCCAGAGCTGATGAGACAGAGCCCAGTTCCTCCCAGGGTCCTCTTCTATGCTGTGGTATGCTGGGGAGGAAGCACTAAGAAGAGGGATGCTGGACCACTGCTGGTAAGGAGAGCTGGCTCTGTTGGGGGGGCTGAGCTGAACTGGAGTGCATCACTTCAATATCAGATAAAAGGACCCTGAACAAACTGGTCAACATTTTGGACAATGACTGTCATCCACTCCACAGCTCTATCACAAAGCTGAAGAGCATGAACATTTTTTTTACTTTGATTCTGGTTTCCGACCGACCCTGTCAATTTATGTGCGACCCAAATTTATTCCATGAGCTTGGGGAAGAAATAAAAAAATTTAATAAATACACAAATAAAAAGTTTGAGGCGAACTATAAATATGTTTTTGTACAGCACTGTTTTTGTACAGCACTCTTGTGTTAAGCGGCATTTAACGTTGTCGTGTCCAGTTTTACAGCAGCAGCAGCAGCGTGAGGACGGAGCCTTCAACTACTGCGCCGCCGTGGAGCTTCAACACGTTAAACAGGGCCGATGAAACCCCTCAGGAACTACATGTTGGGTTTAATTTCGTTCAAAAGGATGACAACGTAGCAAGCATGATCAAATGAAAGGTAAACACCCTTTAGCAGTGTTTCCCACACATAGACTACACATCAACACCGGCTGCCACATATTGCATTTCGTTTTTAATTTATTTTTTTAACACTTAACTTTAGCAGCGTATTTGTTCAGCTGCATTGACACACACACACACACACACACACACACACACACACACACACACACACACACACACACACACACACACACACACACACACACACACACACACACACACACACACACACACACACACACACACACACACACACACACACACACACACACACACAAGGCTATCCATGAAAACTACAGAAGATGGCTGGCAAAATTCACAAGTTTACAAAAAGTTGGTATTTCGTGAACATCTTTACACAATCACTCTGAATCTAATGTTGTCAGTGTGTTAACGTTGGAGTCCCGACCCCCAGCAAACAAGTGATTATGCCCGCTTTAGAAAGTTAACTGGTCACAAGTTTGCGGAAGATGCACTTGGGTTGTCGAGGTCAAAACACTATATGTAGCAGCTGTGAATCAAATAAACGTATTATAAATAATGTTATGTCATTTTTTTTACGGTTACGTTGAATGTTTGCTGCTTCAATCCAGATGAGTATTGAAAAGTATTTTCCAAGACGGAAAAATGCACATGTTGAGGATGAGGACCAGCCTGAAGCAGAGGTATCAGTCTCAAACAGAGCTGAAAAGTCCACCAGTGGAATTAGTTATGTTATCAATTTGTGTACAATATTTTAGGCTTCAAACAGTGCTGCTCAAACAGAAAGACGGGGTCAAGGAGAGAAAGAGAGATTTGTTAGGCATTGAAGAAGGAGAGGAGGAAAGTATATTTATAACATTGTGTCCTCCTCAGTTTTTGATAACACCCTCGGTCACAAATTGCTTCTGAATATGTGGGAAAACACTGTCCCTGTGGTTCCATGGAGGTGGCCAACAGCAGTGAAGCTAATGACACACACACACACACACACACACACAGACAGACACACACACACAGACACACAGACACACAGACACACAGACACACAGACACACAGACACACACAGCGCTGTGCACTCTGGTCTCTCACTGCTGCCTGAGTGTGTACTAGGAAGTCTGGGCCTTTCTGCAGAGCCCCAGGGTGAAGTATCGATGTGTGTGTCATGTAAACCTTTTGTTTTATTATTCCACCTTTAATAAACAACCTTAAATGAGAGAAGTTGTGTGTCTTCAGTCCTAACTGGTTAACTTCATAAAGTGATTGTATACCAGTGTTGATATTCTATTCTGCTCCGGGGTGTCACCTCCTCCCTATTGGGGGGCCGGGGCCAGGATCCTTTCCTTCAGCTATAAACTTATAGTTCCTCTGTGACCCCTCACCTAGTTAAGAGATGTCTAACCAACCGGTGGGGCAACCCCCTCTTTTGATGGCCACATTCCTTTCTACTCTGAAAGTACTCCCCCCCCCCCCTGTTGTTCATTTTGCACAATGACAAATATTGTGATTGATTCTGATTCACAAAGTAGTAAAACTGTTTCATTTCCTATACATTCTTCACAATAAAAGCCCCTGGTTATTTTGTTACCTACATGCTTTTATTTTGAAGAGGAAACCTGGAGGAAATGTAGCTCTTCATCAGCAGTAACTTAACAAGAGTCCTCTAAACGGAGCCCAAATGTAAACCAAAGCAGATATCAACTAGAAACTAAACTAAGCCCAGAGATTCAGTTAGAAGCTCCAAACGGACTGAGAGCTGAACACAGCGAGACTTTTAAAAACCTCTTTGGACGCCTCTGGCCCCTTTTCACCCAGAGAGAAGCATGTGTGCTAATGGCCACAGAGCCCCCCCCACGTTGTTTCCATGAGAGTCGGCCATCTTGTGTCTTTAGTGTGCTTGTTGTGTCCTAACACTGACCTGAACACCGCTGCTATCAGAGGCCGAGCCTGCTGCTGCTCTTCTGGGGACCTTGTTGCTCCGCTGCTCCGGCTTCTGCTGCTCCTCCTCCATTCCGCTCTTGTTCTGGTCCTGGTCCTGGTCTCGGAGATCCAGCAGCTCTCCACCGGGACTGCTGACTCACTCCGGGTTCCAGACTGTATGGCTGCAGCCTGGAGCCTCCTGTCTCTTTCCCGCCTGGTGCCGCCCCCGAGCTTCTACTTTTCAAAGTAAAAGCTCGCGTCTGGTCCGCTATTAGGCTCGTTCGAGATGAGCCAGATCTGCGCAGATCGAACAGCTGATTGGTTCAGAATCGACTTAACATGATGACGTTTAATGTAAACTTATAGTTATGTTTAGAAGTCAGAGAGACTAAATCTGTTCAGATTACAGATCATCTACAGTATGTTGTTAATTAAAAACAGCAACAGATCACATAGAGAATTTTGACAGCTACTCTGTCATAATAAAATCTTCTTCTTCTTCTTCTTCTTCTTCTTCTTCTTCAGTTGATTGTTTAACGGCGGATGCGGACTAACTTAGCGCACTACCGCCACCCTCCATATAAATTGTGCATGATCATCACTATGGCTTACATCTTTGAGAATACTGTAGCCTGCAAGCTACAAAAAAATTAAAATAAATAAAAACTATATTCTGTCAATGAGTCCAGTGTTCTTTAAAAATTCAAACATATACTTTATTATTACTCCATGATCGGAGCCCTTAGACAAAAGGTCTCTAAGGATAAAACTTTCTCTATTATCTATTTTCCTTTTCATAAAAACCCTTTCTCTATTAAATTTCCTACATATCATAAAGACATGTTCCACTCTTTCTGACACATTACAAATCTCGCAATTTCCTGAATTATGTTTTCCTATTAACTGTAATGTTTTGTTTAGTCTGGTATGCCCTAGTCTCATTCTTCTTTTCGACACCTTAATACTAAACGACCCTCTCGACCAACCTCAGGATTTACACTGTAAAAATCCCTCCCTTTATCTTCCCTGTCCCATTTATCTTGCCACAACTTTTTAACATGTTTTTTAATCATTGACTTAGCCTCTGATTTTGATATTTTACACTGAATAGATATATTTGTCGCTTTCAAAGCCTGTTTAGCAAACTTGTCTGCCAACTCATTACCAACCATACCTACGTGAGCCGGAACCCAAACAAACTTTACATGCGTCCCCCCATTTTGAATACTATGCAGCAACGTCAATATCTCACACACAATATCAGACCTTTCACATGAGTTACCTGATTTAAAATTTTCTAAGGCTGACAACGAGTCTGAGCATATAGCTACTCTTATCGGTTTACTTTGCTCTACCCACTGCAAGGCCATCACAATAGCTATCAACTCTGCTGAAAACACTGATAAATGATCCGAAACTCTTGCAGAAAACTTAATATCAAACTCTGGTATCACATATGCAATTGCCACTTTCCCTGTATCTGGTTGCTTTGACCCATCAGTAAAGATTTGCACATACCCATAATAGTTATCCACATACCTTATAGCTATTTGTCCACTATCCCCCTTATAATTTTTTATCTTTTCATGCAAAGTTATATCAGCATCTGGAACCAGTAGTAAACACGGCGGGTGCAAAATTGGTGAAATAACACTTCCTTGGGATACACAATTTTCCACAAAAACACAATCAGAGAAGCTACTGTTTATCCTCACCTGTATTTGCCTATTGCTTAAAAAATCCTTAATCCAGCAATACATTTTCCCGTCTATTCCAAGCCTTTGAATTTTAATTAACACACCATCCTTCCAAAGCATATCATACGCTTTTTCCATATCAAAAAATATAGCAGCTACTACTTCTTTACATACTTGGGCCTTTCTTATATCACTCTCCAATTTAATAACTGGATCCATAATTGACCTTCCTTTCCTGAAGCCGCTTTGGAACGACGTTATCAGCTTTCTAATTGGAATAATAACAGCCATCTTCCAGCTCTTTGGAATTTTTCCTTGTTCCCATACTTTATTGATTAACTCCAGTATAGTATGAAGAGCTTCGTTACCGAGATGCTTCAACATTGCATAACTTATTCGATCTTTTCCCGTAGCTGTTACCTTCGCCTTGCTCACAGCCTTC
The DNA here is from genome assembly GCF_004354835.1 of Perca flavescens. NCBI lineage: Eukaryota > Metazoa > Chordata > Actinopteri > Perciformes > Percidae > Perca > Perca flavescens. The sequence continues at coordinate 1,097,500 of NC_041340.1, read as the reverse complement.
TTTAGTTCACCTAGTGAAAAACTTGCATTCAAACTATCATCTCGATCCTCTACATTTTCTAAAAGATATTGGTGCTGTCTTTTTGTTGCCTCTCTTTTATGTCTTTCATCTTCAGTTAAGTTAAAACTACTATGAACATTAGCTATATCTTTGACCATTAATGCTGCTTTATCTCCATCCTCCACTGCCATAGTCTCCCCATTCTTAAGGACTGGATAACTCCAAGATTTCCGCACCCCACTCATTTTTTTTTAACAACTCTCCACACATCATTTACGGAGGTTTGTCGTCCTATAGTATTACAATACTTTATCCAGTAATTCTTTTTTACTTTCCTCACCTTAGCCTGCTCTCTTTTATATTCTAAATACTTTTGAAAGCTTAAACTATTTTTAAACTCTTTAAACGCTTTATTCCTACTGCTTATTGCTTGCGTGCAGTCACTTGTCCACCATGGCACCAATTTCTGCTTCATACTTCCCGGCCTCGACTCGGCAATAGAAGCTCTTGCAGCTTCCACCATAGCTACACTAACATTTTCTGCAAATTCATCTACATCATCTATCACCTCAACCTGACCCATATTCCTATCACTTAAAACTGTAAACATTATCCAATCAGCTTTATTAAAATTCCATCTTTCAGAAAAACTCTGATTTACATTGCAGCTCCTATTACCCATCCTACACAAAATTGGATAATGGTCACTTCCAATCGTTGTCTCACTATAAACTTCCCATATTATTTGATCTGCAAGGGACTGAGAAACTAAAGTCAGATCCAATACAGACTGTCCTCTCACCCTAATACGAGTAGGTGACCCATCATTTAAACAAACCAACCCTTCCCTATCCATAAGTTCTTCTAAAACCAAACCATTATGATCCGTTCTATCCCCTCCCCACAGAGAACTATGTGCGTTAAAATCTCCTAACCATATTACTTTGCCACTTTCTTGCCCTTCAACCTGCTCCAGTGCATCAATATCAAGTCTTTTACAGGGATTATAAAAATTTACAATATTTAACTACCATTGTCACACCAAACCTCAGTAACTAAATACTCTAAGCCTTCACCCTTACCTAAAACTCTGTAGGGAACCCCCACCTTAATAAAAGTAGCACATCCACCCCCACTACTATCCTATCACTTCTTTCACACACATAACCATTTAAAACAAAATTTAGATGAGGTTTCAGCCATGTCTCAACAATGCAAATAATCTCAGGTTTAATCTCTAATTCGGAGATAAACCTCTTTAGATCTTGCCCATTTGCCACCAAGCTTCTAGCATTCCACTGTAGAAAATAAATGTTTTTTTTCCTTTCCCTTCCTTTTCCTTTTCTTTTCCCTCCTTCCCTTCCTTTTCTTCATTTTTAAGTCTTAGCTTGTAAAATCAACGTAGGCAACTGTGAGACAGGCTGTGATAGGGATGTTGGTTTCTCAGATTTATCTCTGTGCTGGAGTTCTTCATAAATGCTCTCCCACGTAATGTCTTTGATACCCAGATACCTATTTGCACTTTTAACCACAATAGCTGTCTTCTCAGACCTGTGTCTTGCTTGCAACATACAGTTGATAACTTCCACAATAAAGCACAGAAACTCTTTCTTCTTAACAATCAGGTAATCCTCATCAACAACTGAGCTTTTACCAGCTCTTGCTGTCTGTCTCACTAGAACTGGCTCAGCTTGAAATCTCTTAGCTGCCTCAGCATAAGACAACCTTCCTTCAGTCCTCATATGCTGGATTTCAACTGCTCTTTTCTGGTTTCACACTCCCTGTACCCAACACTATGTGCTCCCCCAATTGACACACTTCTCTTGCACCCCAGTTCCACATGTACCATAGACATGCTCTCCTCCACAGTGTCCACATGTTTGAGTGCCTTTGCAATAAGCAGCTATGTGACCATATTTCTGGCATTTAAAACACCTCAACGGAGGGGGCACATACATCCTTACATTGAAGTTCATATATCCGACAGTGACATACTTAGGCAGCTCTTCCCCTTGAAACTCCACTAATACTGAAAGACTATCAACCTTCTCTCCAGACCTCCATGTTTTGAGCCTCTTCAGGCTAGTCGCACGTCCTCCCTCAATGCTATCCTTCAGCTTTCCCAAATCCTCTTTTATGGGAATACCATAGATAACTCCCCTACACACCACTCCTGCTGCCATTTTTTTCTTCACCTCAAGAACTTCTTTTTTGCAAACACTCTTCAGCTTTAAGGCTTTCAATTGCTGGCCCTCATCTTTACACACTATCATCAAATCACCATCAAACTGCACTCTAGCTCTGATTATCTCACCCACCTTCTCGCACAAAAACTTAGTGAGAGCCACAGGCCCCACTGACTTAATATCATGACCCTCTTTGAACTTTACCAGCACTTTCAGTCCTTCCTGATCTATTTTCTGCCTCACCACTCGCTCATTCGCGTCGTCTGACTCGCTGAGCCCCCTCTTCCTTTCAGGTTTTGCCTCACTACGTTCACCCTCACCAATACTATCCTTACTCACCATCAACGCTCCCCCCAACCCTGCCACAGTGTGATCATACACAATCTCCTTAAAGCAGCTTGTTCCGAAAACCTCGGTGTTATTTGTAGGGATGGCTGAAGTGAAACTGACGTTCCGAAGCTTTGTCGAGATCCCGAAGCGCAGATGTTTCGAAACACTGATTCAAAGCGTGATTCAAAACACCCATGTCACGTGACTACGGCTAAATGAAACATCGGAGTGTTTCACGAGTGTTTCAACAGGTGGCATGAATCAGCGTTTGATTGACAGGGTCGGGAACACACAATCACACATCAGTATAAAAGTGAAGTCAACGCATCTTGACCTCGTGGGTTTTTGTGAGAGGAGTTTGATTTTGAGATAGCGGATTTTTGGTGATATAGTGACATTTATAGTGCGAGTTGTTTAGTTATATTTAGGCTTACATTTAAATTTACACATTGACTGATAGGCTAGAGACAGAGTATACATACAGTGACACATTAATAGATAGATACAGATAGATAGATACATATATATAAATAGATAGATAGATAGATAGATAGATAGATAGATAGATAAATATGGAAGCTCCGTTTTCATTTTCATTCAGAGCCACAAATGTCAACATCAGGCCCGTCATAATCAACATCAACACCAGTAGAAACACAGGACAGTTTATGGGAACGTTTTGATGATCTTATCCGTAAAACCCAGATGATACACAATGCTACAGCTGATGCCACAGTGGAAGTGAAAAAATACCTCAACTATGCATTTTTTGCCCAGAACTCATGATCCCCTAACTTACTTGAAAGAGAGAGCAGTAATATTTTCCTCATTTATATGTCCTTGCTAAAAGATATCTTTGCATGCCAGCAACAAGTGTCCCTTGTGAGAGGAGTTTTTCAAAGGCTGGAGAAATTATCTGTAAAAAAAGAAGTAGGCTAAGTCCTTCCACAGCAGAGAAATTAATATTTTTGAATAAACATCTATAAAAAAGTGAGACATTGTGGCTTGATTTCTTTTATTAATATTCATTTTTCATGACCAAAATAACATTATGCACAGTGAGTAGCCTACAGGCTTCACATACAATAAAATAATACATTTTTCTTTTAATGGCTCGTTGTCAAGGTTGTTTCAGATCAATACCTGCAGGTGACCACTAGGTGTCATTGTTGAGACGGGTGTCGGATTGTTTCGAAGCCTCGACACAATATGGCACATTTGCTTCAACTGTTTCATTGTTTCACGAAGCCTCGATCTGCCCACCACTAGTTATTTGTTTTGTCAAACTGAGAAACGTTATTTCTCCAGCTCCAGAATATCAACCAGATTCAAAACCCGACTTCACCAACATCATCTGCTATGTCTGCTTCCTACTTTGGTGTTTTTTAACTAAACAGTAATGGCAATCATACAAATGAATAAAATACTTAAAAATATCTGTCTATAAGATAAATGCAGACTATCATGCTAATGAATAAAATACTTAAAAATATATGTCTGTGTGTAAAATAAATGCAGACTATAGACAAACTAAAAATCCATTCATTCTATGGCTGCAACCTGGAGCCTCCCATCTCATGCCCTCTCACCTTGCTGATAAGAAATTGTATTTGCAGCAATTTCCCAGTGAAGTGTGAAAACAATATAGAATATAAAAATAAAAAGGAGTCTTGGAAAGAGTGTAACATGTTTATTTTTTTATTCTTGTGTGTGCAGATCCTCGTTATCCCTCCTCAGGAAATCCTGCCCTTAGTTGGTAGAATGGCTGCAGAATCAGTGTTTACATTTGTTTTTGTCTTTTTTGTCAAAAAGTGACAACTCAAATAGCCATCCAGTTTCAAAGCCCATTATACAATTTACAATGCCCATAAGTAATGAAATAAGTAATGAAATAAACTTCCAAAATACACATTTAGGTGGTATTTGTTTAGGCTGCATCTGTAGATCTCTTCTAAATAAATCTACATATTTAAACCTAATATTTCAGGAGGAAAGACTCTTAACTCCTTAACTGGGGAAGTTCGGTGCTGATGTTTTAGTTATTTGGTTTATCCTGTTCACCTGCAGAGCCTTGTCAATTGTGTGCAAATTTGTGCATTTTAATTAGTTAATGCCTGATTTGCATATCAATATGGCGATTGTGATGACGTTATTAGACACAGATTTTGACATAGCTGTTCACCTGGAGTGTCTCCATTAAGGACAGAACATTAGCCAGTAGGGCCACGATGCCTCAGCTAAACCTTAGCTAACTAATTAGAAGTATTAGTAACAAACAGACGCTTTAGAGTTCATTCTTTTAATCGTATTAGACTTAAAAACTCCTTCATACATCAATCTATCCTATTGCTAAACCGGTTACATTAAACCCAGTGCAATATTTATTTCAGGGATATACATGTCCAAGACTTTGTCTGTGTGTATGTTTATGTCATGTACTGTTGTTATAAATGTTTTCTCTGTTTCCTTATTTTGGAGTTTATGTCATCTGTGGTAATGTTTGTTGGTGTTATTAATCTCATGTATGTTTGGATGTATGTGTATGTCCTCATTTGGATGTATGTGTATGTCATTCACTGTTTTGGATGTATGTCTACGTGCTCATTTTAAACAAGCTACCCAGGGATGTACAAAGAATTTTAGCCTTTGGCTGACAATAAAGTTGTATCGTATCGTATCGTATCGTATCGTAGTAGTAGCTCTGCTGACGAGGAGACGCATCGCAGACAGACAGAGAATACATGATCCAATATAATGATGCATGCTTTCCCTTAGCTATTTCAAAAGCTTTCCCAGGTTAGCTGCCCAGCTGCTAGCTGGTATAGAAAAGATACCGAGTGGTAGCCACTTTCACCGGTCACTTCAATTTAAAATGATGCTCGTTGAAAAGCTTTTGCTGGCAAACATATACTTCAAAATGACATTACAAAAGGAAATAAATGTTACAGTTTATTTCTCGACATCAGCTAATGTGAAAGGTCACGTTGATAGCCTATGACATCACCTACCGGCAGCAGCGCAGGTAGACCAGGCTACCAACTTTACTTCTATATTATTCATTTTAAACAATTTTTATTCTCGGAAAATTGATTCACACATTCATTTTTAAATGTTCATATGTAAATTAACGAAGCATTGATAATTTAAATGGCCACTGAAAAGGGCAATTTGGACGTTCGTAGGCAAAAGGGCAGGTGCTCAGGCACCCATAGTACCCACCCCCCCACTCTGCACCCATAGTGCCCCCCCCCCCCCACTCTGCACATGACAGCCAATTAGTCACACCAGTATTACAAAATTTTAGGATTATCAAATTGAACACTATGCTTCATGTGATTCCTTTCCACATTTGTTCTTTTCCTAAGCCTGAGTGACGTTTCCTAAACCCAACCGTAGTCTCGCGATAACACGTAGTCTCGCGATAACACGCCACGTGGCTTTAGAAAGAGGCGTGTATGTCTACGCTGTGATGTTGCAGACTGCCGTCCGCTGTATACAGCGTTGACATACACGTGGAGAGCTCAAAATGCGTCCAGATAACACGCCACGTGGCTTTAGAAAGTGCCATGTTGACATGTTAGAGAGTAGAAAGAATAGAAAGGTAGTAATTTGATCTGTATGTATCTGTATGATTTTGGCTTTGTTACACATTTTTATGTAAAGTTACTATTGGGAAGCTTACTAAGTAGCAGTCCTTACAAACAAACAGCTGATAATGGCATAGCACAAAGCTGATGGAGGGAACTAGCCTTCATGTGGAATGACATTCTTTACATGCACCTCCATGTGCTGTAACACCTTTGGCCTACACCGGGGCTTGTATATTGAAGTTGGGCAAAGGGGACACTGATGGTCGGTACATTACACCGTGTACCGTGTCACCTGCGGTGTTTTTTTTTTTTTAAAGACACTGATGTGTAGCCTACCTTAAAGAATATATATGACAATATAACAAAAAAGAACAAAAAGGGAGGGGGAACAGCTGGTCCTGTTAGGCCTTTTATTTCAGACTTGTATATAACATCATGGTTTTTCTTTCCTAACACTTTTAGTATTTAATTATATATTTGGAAGTTGACACTGACTGTTTCCAAACCTCTGTCTCCGTTTGTTCTTCCAGAACTTCGTCATTTTGATGATTAGTGATCATGTTTTAAAACCAGGACTTTGTGATCTTCAGTCTTTTCCTTCTTCCTGTCGTCCTGGCTGAAGACCTGCCCCTCACCATTTTCTCAACACTCATAGGCTCACATCGGAAACACGTCTATTTCTCATAAACCATTGGCTCTGGAAACTGAAAGTTGGTTGGAGTCAAATGAGGAGAAAAGGTTGACACATACATAAATATTGACCATGAAATTAAAAGTATTTATTTATAGTTTGAGGGGAAAAACAAGTGTCACAGTGAGTCTATGTTACTGCTCTTCAACTGACCACATGTATGAACCAACGTGACCAACTTCAACATAATAAGAGAAAACAATCAAAGAAAGAAACCCAACTCACTATATTCTTCATCAAAACACATAACTACATGAAGTAATAAAGTCAAATATAAATTATAACAGTCATATACCCAACAACTATTCAGTCTCTTGATGTATACTCTGTTAATAACATTCAGTTACACAACACAAGAGGATATGAATGAGGAATTAAAAATTCCTAGTAAATTATGAAAACTCAAAAAAGTTTAAAGGTCTAATTTGTAACACTGACAGCTAGCGTTTGTCTGCTACGGCCGCTGAACAGGCTACATGTTGTAAACATACATGTATACATCTCTAATATTTACCCACAGTTTTGTTCCGTCATGCCACTGTTAGAAACATGTCGAGGGTTTTTAGATTGAGTTGAATCTATCTCCGTTCCAGCTGTAGCGAGCTGGGTTTGTGTTTCTACAGGTTTATCTGGCAACCGGGCCCAGCTGTCAGAATGGGCAGTTGATACCAACACACAGACCAAAACACAGACACACATGTGGTCACCTAACGGACATTTCAAAGGAGAAAACAGTGTTTCAGCTTAGTATATTTCTTTAAAATCTGATTACATATTGTGGTCATTTTGGATTAAATAGAGTAAATATATTACATATTGCACCTTTAACCTTTAAGTTAATATAAAAGTTAGGGCTGCAACAACGAATCGATAAAATCAATACATTTTGATTATTAAAAAAGTTGACAACGAATTTCATTATTGATTCGTTGTGTCACACGACACTCCACTCAGTCATGGAGATGAAAAATTAAACATGTAGTTGAGCGCGGAGCGGAGCAGCGCGGAGCGAAAGAAAAGAAAAAAGAGCAGAGCGGGGGTAGAGGAAATACGGAGAGACCCGTAACGTTGTTCTAAAACACACGGCGGAGGCAGAGAAATCAGTACGACCGAACTCATCCAAGGTGTGGGAGCATTTCACACTAAATACATCGAAAACGTGTTAAATGCAAGATAGAAGTGACGGCATGGCACAGGCGCACCACGGTGATGAGTCAGCACCTAAAACGTAACCATGTTGGAGTCCTTGATGAGGAGGAAGGGAGTTCAACAGCAGGGTAAAGTCACTACACTATCCTCCTTCTGTTCCGGTCTGAAGGGAGGAACGTACTGTCCCTCCAGGAGCTCTTCTGGTGCTGCTGTTTACTCGTTATCCAGCTGACTAGCATGACAAGCTAGCGTTAGCTCAGTAATAACAGTAGTAAAAGACACGTTTTTATTCATTTTTCAGTCTGTTGTCTTTTATATATTGTGTGCTTTGTCCCATATCAGTTATTGTTGGCAAAAATATTTGTATGTTGTACTTTTTAATTTCATTTTAAAGTTCTTTTATAGCACTTGGTCATCTTAAGCTGTGTTTAAATGTGGTGTATGAATGAACTTAACTTGCACTTACGGTAATAATTTAATGAATAAGTTTAAGCATGGTACCACAGCTTTAATGACAGTGAGAGAGTGTTATTTCCCCTTGGGGATTACTAAAAGCATCTTCATATTTTTCTTACTTAGATTACTTGAACTTGAACATATCAAAACGTGTTTAAAAGAACTACAACTGCCAGCAGGTATGACGGGGTCCAAGCCTCCCCTGGCACGATTTCCTCGAATTTTGTCAAAAAAAGTCATAGTATAGTATGTTGAAAAAAAGTCAAAAAAGGTATAGTATAGTATGTCAAAACAGTAAAGTCATATTATAGTATGTCAAAACAGTCATACAAAGTCATACTATAGAATGTCGAAAAAAGTAATACAACTCGTAAAATGTCCTAGTATGTTCAAAAAAGTCATAGTATAGTTTGTCAAAAAAGTATTTATTGATAGTTTGCAGGGTAATATTAAGTGTTCAGATTACAGTGAGTCTACATTACTATTCTTCAAGTGATCACACACGTATGAACCAACATGACCAGCTTCAACAAAATAAGAGGAAAAAATGTAAAAATATATCAACCCAACTCACAATATTCTTCAACAAAACACATGAATACATGAAGTAATAAAGTAAAATATAAATGATTACAGTCATATATCCAAAAACAATTCCATCTCTTGATGTTTTTTTTTGATTGTTAATAACATTTAATTACACGACACAAGATAAAATGTTTTAATGAATCAGGTAAAATATGATCAACTTAATCAGTGACCAGAAAGAGGATATTAGGATAAAATGAGACTAAAACTAGTAAATAATTTTCTTCTACAAGCTTCAACCATGAATATCTCATCATCTGATTCCTTGGAAAACAACTGTTATGTTACACTCATCGTGTTTTTCACTGCACTGATTTTCACTTGTCATCTTTACATGCTCTTTTTGACCCAAAGTTACGTTCTCTGACAAATTCCACACGTTGTTTTTCTTCTATATTTATCAAGCAGGTTAGTGCCTGCAAGTGGTCCTGGACCTCGGCTACTTTGGGCTTGTTCGTCTGTGTATATACATTTTTGCCATGATGTGGTTGTACAGGAAAAGCAGTTTAAAGTATATGCAAATTGTAAACCCTGGATGGATGCTGAAATTTAAAGGTTAATTAATGACAAAAGGAAGTCCTTTGCTAGGGGAGGCTAGGATACTCTAAAAAAGATCCATAAAGAACTTAAAAGGGAAATAAATAAAGAGAAATATCGGTATAAATGAGAAATAGAAAATTATTTTAAAGAGAATGACATGAAGAAAGTCTGGAAAGGAATGTGGTTAATGAGTGGATATGCAGGGAAAGGGAAGGTAAGCAAAATCCAGTTAAATGGCACAAGGGAATATGCTAACAACCTAAATCGTTTCTATAATAGATCTGACAAAATAGACTTCTCGGAGGAAAGACATAGACGGAAAGGAAATGGAAATGATTGGCAGCCCAGAGGATGATAACTATACCCTGCAAACAAACAATAAGGAGGTATTATGGTATGTTTACAAGGCTGAAAGCCACCAAAGCAACAGGTCCAGATGGACTGTCTCCAAAAGTGTTAGCAAGCATTTTTTCAAGTATTTTTAATTATTGTTTCTCTCATAAAGTGTTACCGGATTTATGGAACCAATCTTGCATTATACCAGTACCTAAAAAGACAACCGTTGAGTGTATGAATGATCTAAGACCAGTGGCTCTAACCTCCATAGCTATGAAGGAATGTGAGAAAATTGTGTTAAATAGTCTGAAGCCTCATGTGGAGCAGTATCTTGACCCCAATTTGCTTATCAGAAATGGAGAGGGGCAGAGGATGCTATTGTCTGTAAACTGGACAGTGTCTATGCTCACCTGGATGCATGGGGACAGTGTGTGAGAATCCTGTACTATGATTTTAGCTCAGCGTTCAATACTATGCAACCACACATCATAGTAAATAAGCTTTTGATGATGAAGGTTCCAAGTGTTTTTATTTCTTTCATTCTAAATTTCTTAGAGAACAGGTCTCAATTTGTTAAGCTAAACTCCAAAGTTAAAGTTAAAAAATAGTGGGAGAGTTAAATACAGTGGATCAAGTATATAACGACCGTCTGGTAAAAATGACACAGAAAATAACGAGAGACCTGGGTCACCCTCTGCATGGTAATCAGACTGGCAGAGTTATGGAACGTAGTGGTAGACTAAAGGCATTTTTACAGTTGACGCATCCAACGTAGCAGGCGACATTGTGACGTCAAAATGATGTAATATCCGGCCGGCGTGTCCGATTTATGGAGCGCGCGCCGAGGTCGTGCACATCTTTTTTTTTTTCAGCGGCGTGCGACAAAGAGGAAACAGGAGGCCTGGATGAGTTCGCCGACAACGTGATGCCAGGACTCTCAGAATGACTGCAGGTCTCTCTGGTAAACTTGCCGGGTTAAGATGAGTTCTGTTATGGTGAATGAAAGGCTTGATCCGACGAAGTAGGTCATTGAATCAGATCGAAGCATTGACAGCAATGCTGCTGCCAGTTCTGCTGTTGTTTACCTTTTTCTTCTTCTTCTAGTCCGTAGAAAGAGCAGCGTTGCTAGCCTTTGCTCACTAGCACCACCACTGTTCAGGAGAAGACTGCAACTAGTGTCGCCACCACCAGCGCAGGTATAAATAGTCATGGCGATCTCATGACGTCACATTTGTACGCGCCAGCTGGGCTGCGTCCAGTATATAATCACCTTAAGGCCTCCTGTGACACAAACTAAGCGGTATGCTCTCTCTTTTATACCTCAGACTATCAGACAGCACAACAAGCACTTTAAACATATATTTTTGTACTTTTTTACACTGCATTTATGTATTGTATGATATATTGTATTTATTTTAATTGTATTTATGCTCTATTTTTTATGGGCATTAAGGCGTATGGGGTAAGGGGTATGAGCACTGTCATTTCCATTTTTATGGATGAAATAAATTTGACTTGACTGCTCTCTTTTGTTATCAGGGTAGTAAACAGCGTCTTGACTCACACTATTTGTTCCCTCTCTCCTCTCTAACAACAGCTTGGCTTTAGAACATGTTCAAGAGGAGGCAGTGTGAATGCGTTGGTGTTTTTTAAGGTTACTACTCTGAGAAAAGGTTTTCCCACATTGTTCACACCAGAACGGCTTCTCTCCAGTGTGAACACGTCGGTGGGATTTTAAGTTTTCGAACGTTGTGAAAGCTGCCTCACATTGTTCACAGCTGTACGGTTTATCTCCAGTGTGAATGCGTTGGTGTTTTTTAATGCTACTACTGTGAGAAAAAGTTTTCCCACATTGTTCACACCAGAATGGCTTCTCTCCAGTGTGAACACGTCGGTGGGATTTTAAGCTGCCTAACTCTGAGAAAGTTGCTCTGCATTGTTCACAGCTGTACGGCTTCTCTCCAGTGTGAATGCGTTGATGGACTTTAAGGTTACCACTCTGAGAAAAAGTTTTCCCACATTGTTCACACCAGAACGGCTTCTCTCTAGTATGAACACGTCGGTGGGATTTTAAGTTTTCTAACGTTGTGAAAGCTGCCTCACATAGTTCACAGCTGTACGGTTTATCTCCAGTGTGAATGCGTTGGTGGACTTTAAGGCTACTACTGTGAGAAAATGTTTTCCCACATTGTTCACACCAGAACGGCTTCTCTCCAGTGTGAATGCGTCGGTGGGATTTTAAGGTTTCTAACTGTGTGAAAGCTGCTCCGCATTGGTCACAGCTGTACGGTTTATCTCCAGTGTGAATGCGTTGGTGTCTTTTAAGGCCACCACTCTGGCAAAACATTTTCCCACATTGTTCACACCAGAACAGCTTCTCACCAGTGTGTACATGTTGGTGGGTCTTTAGGTGAGATGACCGTGAGAAAGCTGCCCCGCATTGTTCACAACTGTACGGTTTATCTCCAGTGTGAATGCGTTGGTGGACTTTAAGGCTACTACTGTGAGAAAATGTTTTCCCACATTGTTCACACCAGAACGGCTTCTCTCCAGTGTGAACACGTCGGTGGGACTTTAGGGAACTTTGAACGGTGAATGTTGCCCCACATAGTTCACAGCTGTACGGTTTATCTCCAGTGTGAATGCGTTGGTGGACTTTAAGGCTACTACTGTGAGAAAATGTTTTCCCACATTGTTCACACCAGAACGGCTTCTCTCCAGTGTGAACACGTCGGTGGGATTTTAAGGTTTCTAACTGTGTGAAAGCTGCTCCACATTGGTCACAGCTGTATGGTTTCTCTCCAGTGTGAACTCTCTGATGAATCTTTAAACTTCCAGATCTTCTGAAGGACTTGCCACAGTGCTGACAGCTGTGATATCCGAGTCCCCCTCTTCCTCTCCGTTTCTATAGAAACAGACAGAGAGTTAGATGCAATGGTGGAGCGATACACATGAAAACATACTTACATAAGATGTTTTCATGTGCCAACATGCCAATCCATGCTAACACATGCTTATATATGCTAACATGCTAACATATGTAAAAGTATGCACCTTTACAACAATTTGTTGATATTCTAAAAAAATCTTATTTAAAAAGTCATCAGTTGTAATTATATTTTGTCATTGTATTATTTGACAAACATCTAAAAAAGTGTTTTGAGGAAATCAACCCTTCAATGCTGCCTGGTCAGTTTGTGTTGGAATGTGAAGGGTTAAATGAATTGTCCACCTTTTGCTGCCTCTGCTGTTGCTAGGAAGAAGATGTTATGCTTTCAGCTCTGTGATTGGTGGTCCAGCTATACAGCTACAGAGGGAGAGTAGTTCCACATGAGCTCTGAGTAGAGACTTCCAGTGATCAGCAGCGAAGTTGGGTGCTGCGATATCCACGCCTTCGGCTATGCTAGCCGAATACAAAATTTCGCTCTTGACTGAATTCAAAACTTTTTCCAGAATTAATTCGGCATGGCGTTCTCAGAACTCGAAGCGAGGTTAGACAACATCCAGACTACTATATTGGATCACCAACAGTGTCTTTCAATCTTTGGAGACATTCGCTAACACCACAAGCCAGGACATGAAAACCGTGGAAGCTAAGTTAGCTACGGTGTTTGAGGTGAACGCCAGGCTACAAGCCAAATTTATCGATCTGGAAAAAAGAAACTGCGCAAAACAACATACTGTAAGGATAGTTGGCCTCCCCGAGAACATTGAAGGTGCTCAGCTGACACATTTTTTCCCCTCAACACTAGCTCCAAAACCAGGCCCTGGCGAGAATGCTTCTGGCTGTTGTGATGCGTTCCCACAGATTTCAGATCTGGGAGTTGGTTGTGCGTGAGGATATAAGGCAGTGGGGCAAGGTGAAATACAAAGGCTCCCAGATCCACATCTTTTAGGATAAGGCTACTCTCCCAAAATAGTCGAGCAAAGCTGTGCATACCGCAACATGAAGAAAGAGCTCTACAACCTGAGGCTGTTCAGGACTTCATCTCTTATCAGCGCCGACGCAACGTGGGACCCACTGAGGACTGATCTTGCCTGACAACCTAGTGGCTACGGTAAAGCTGCCAAGATAGCTGGTTTCTGATAACCCCGGGGCTAATTTAGCTTGATGGCTCTCGGCAACAGGCCACTGTTAGCAACCGGACAGCGAGGACATGCTAGGACCCTGCTTTGCTATGTACTGATCTGGTAAGACCACTCCTAGATTTTTAGCTGCAGGCTGCTAATGTTACCTCAAGTTTCTCTTATGTCTGTTTGTGTATTCACCTTCTATACTTTGACGACTTTACTTGCCTTAGCTGACGTGGATGGCGTTCAGAGCTAAACTGACTCTCTGCCCGGTTTCAACGGGGCCGCCGTAGGCCTCACATAGTCAAGGCTGCGGTGTAGCAACATATTTCTGCAATGGTTTTGTTTGATAAGAGTTTAGCTATGCGTCTCCTGTTCAAAGTTCAAGCAGCAACGTAAGGACAAACGTTTTGTGAATCTGCACTCTCGGGGATATTTCAATAAACTCTCTCACGCTAACTTTTCTTTTATTACGAGCTGCTGACTCATGTTATGCCTTGTCAGTACTGCAATCTTGTCCTTCTGCTTTTTCACATTGTCTTTACTTTTATTGTTATAACTGCCCATATAACAGTACCTCTATTTTCTTTTTTATTATTATTTCTTCTTTCCTTGATGCTCTTGAGACCCTGAATGCTGTTCCTTATGCACATTATGCTGTCAATCTGATGGCTTTTTTGTACCGTTATGTTCTGGTATTGGACTGATCTGTTGTTCTGGGAGTTTGGGAACACTTGGAACCCATTTAGATGTGTGGATAGCACATCGCTGTGCAATGGACACTCAAGGTTCAATTAGTTACTGGGGATATCAGGTCAGGGGACGCAGGTCTGCTCAATGCTCACATGATGCCTAATCCTGCCTGTCCTATGTGTGTATATATGTGGTTGTGTCTGTTTTCTTTTGTTCATGCTCTCTCTCTCTCTCTCTCTCCAACTCCTTCACACCGCCCTCCCTCTCACCTCCCATTACCAGACGTCGCTTCGTCTACTCACGTGATGACAGGAAGGTATGATCAGCACGAACAATGCAATTAGATTTATTTAATGGAATGTTAGGGGAGTAGGTGGCCCCACTAAGAGCGACAAGATTTTGGCCTACTTACAACAGCTCAGAGGTGACAAAAAGTTTTTCCAAGAGACCCACCTTTGAAAACACAGGTTACACGGCTGAAAAGGGGCTGGGTTGGTCACGTTTTTCACTCAAGACTCTACTAGCGAAGGATCACTATAAGCAATTCCTACACTCCCAAATCACTCTAGTCTTTGAGCTGAATGACCTGCCGGACACAAACAGAGGCGTACTATGGGAGGCTTCTAACGCCTATATCAGAGGACAGCTTATCTCCTTTGTTTCTAATTTAACAAGAGTTAAAATGTCCCAAACGGCGGACTCACTATGGAAAATTAAGGACATTGATGACAAACATGCGGCCAGCCCAGACCCTATCCTCTACAGAGAACGTCTAAGGCTGCAAACAGACTTTGACCTCTTGCATGAAGGTGTCCTGTCTCACTGCAGCGTGGCGGATGTTGTGGCCGTGGGAAGGAGAATAGTTGGACATTTCAAGCACTCTCAGCTGGCATACAGTCGACTGGAGGATGTACAGAAAGAGCTACCAGATGGAATTAAAATTTTTATATGATGCAAAGCTTGGTCGAGCAGAAGAGGGCACTAGGTGCTTATGCCGTTGATTTCGAGGTGATTTTGAGTTTCCAGCTACTTTGACGGCAAATCAGTGGGGAATTGGGGGAAAATATGATCACACTTCTCGCCCCCTTTGAGCAGCTGACCAGAGATATAAGTTCTGTAGAGGCCTCTGCTGCTGATGTCATCCCCGCGGTTGCGGCTGAGTGACACGGACAGAGGCGTGCAGACCACCAAAACTACCCTGCTGGAAGCCGCCAATCATTGCTTCAACGGCATGCATTGTGAAGCACTATATTCTGTTGCAACCATGATTGATGCGCGCTACAAAGACCAGTACTATGACGAGGAAAAAAAAGAGGAGTGCATCGTAGTTTGCGCCTGTTGCTCGAAGTTTTAGATGACATGAGTACAGAGGATCCCCCAGAGAAGAGGACCCTAACAGGATCACTGCTGGATATGTATGAAGAATTTCTGGAGGAGAATGTCATGTTTGAGGAGCAAGACAAGACCGAGGCCGTGTCACAGGTAAGCATCAAACATGCACAAATGTAGGTTATTTTTTTTTATATTTCACTTTAGGACTCAAAAGCATCCTATTTAATAATGCAACTTTCTTGATTATTATTCTGCAATGTCATAACATAGATAATAGCCTATTTATCATAATTCAGCCTGTGTTTTAAAAAAAACGTGCAACTAATAAATCATTTGATTTCTGGAAAAAAAAAAAACATTGGTGCTCTGTTAATGCCTAAAAAGCATAAAGTAAAAAAACAAAAAAAGTAAATATTTTGGTATTCTGTTACTTCACAGGTCATCTCATACCTGGCCAAACCCACAATTCCCAGGAACGACAGTCCTTTGGAGTCCTGGAAACACAACCAGGCCTGTTTCACTTCACTCATTCCTGCTGCACGCAAATACCTGTGTGAGTACTGCACAAGTGTTGACAGTGAACGGCTGTTTAGCATTGCCTCTGATGTGATAGACGAAAAGAGAAATCGAATGGACGGTGTTTATTTTAGTTAAACTTATTTTTGTAAAGAAAAACCTACCTCTGGTATTAAAAAATAGCTGAACAGAAGCCTAGGAGTTGTCAGCCTAGTTAGTTAGACTGAAAAGGTTTGCACGACTCAAGTTCAAGTGAAGGATCAAATGTCCTTGTATTTCTTTGCAATACAGAGTACACTGTTTGTCACTGAGTTGTAACAGGACTGTCTGTAGCTCACAAGACAGTATGTGGAGCTTGGTTTTAAGTTGGATTACTTTAAAGTGGGTCCTAAGGACTGAAGTGGAGGTCTGGACTACAGCTGCTTGTTTTGTGAACTTGACCACTGTAAGTTTTAGTACAATGTCAACTACTATGTCAGGGAAACATTTGGCAGACCTCTTCAAGTATGTATGTAAATTAGTTATTTGAAAATATCTTTTTATTTATTTTACTCCTAAGGACTGAAGTTTGAAGTCTGAACTTAAAAATAAAATGTGGCACTGGCGTATCAGTTATTCTCCTCCAAGTGAAATAATTTACCTATTAATCAGGGGGAATGTCTGTATACATTTGTAAAGTTATACATTTATGGTAGAATCCAATGTGGTTTGTCTTGTGTATGGCCTTATCTACAACACATGAGTGTAATAAGGTAAAGGTACTACAGGAAAGGTACTTGGATTTCTCTTTAGTAAAATGAAAGTGTATATATATATATATATATCTCAGGGGGAAAATGAGTATATACATCGATATCGGCCAAAATGAGTTTGAAGATATCGGCATATTGAATATCGGCCAAAATCCAATATCATGCATCCCTAATAAATCGATTTGGATCCGTGATCAATAAGTGCGTCTGGCAAGTTATTCCTCTATTCAGCCTCTCAGAGGCTACAAAGAAGTCTTAGATTGTCGACTATATTTGTCAACAAAAATACGACAAAACTGGAAGGAAACCACACGGACGCCCGGCAATTAGCGGAGAACGGTGGTGGCCCGACACCACCACACCCAACCAGTGGTATGTAACCTGTGTTTTGTACTGTGTTATGGCTTGTCTGAAACGCAGTGTGAACAGGTTACTGCCACTTGTTGAAGTTTGGTGTTGCTGTTGTTGCGGCCGGTTGATTGCTGCTGATCAGGTTTGTGTCTGCTGTGTTTGGAGAGGAAAAAAAGGGAAAAACTATTGAAGCTCTTAACATTGATGCAGAGACATTTGTTCCACATAAACTTGGAAAAGATGAACAAGGAAAACCAGCAACTGGAATTGCTGTTTTACACTTTGGAATACCAAAACAGAAAAGGGACAGACGATACCAGTTATCTCCAGCAGAGGCCCCCAGAGCTGATGAGACAGAGCCCAGTTCTAAATACTGGTACTACAGCGCCTCCAGTGGCTCATCACAGAGATGTCCATACACCTTTGTCCACTAACACTAACAGTGACCAGGACCACATGTTGTCTAGAATGGAAAAACAGAATGAGATAACAGCAATGCTGGTGCATCAGCAATGTCTTGCATCGCTGCCTAAGAGAGATATCCAAATATTTGATGGGGACCCTCTACAGTACCAGGCCTTCATGTGGTCCTTTGAACAAGAAGTTGAGGTAAAGACTGACAATGCTGAAGATTGCCGACATTTTCTGGAACAGTACACCAGGGGGAAACCACAACAACTGGCTCAGGCTATGCAAAGGCAAAGACTTTACTGCAACAATACTTTGGAAATGAGCAGATGATTGCTTCTGCGTATTTAGATAAGGTCTATTCATGGCCAACAATTAAATCTGAAGATGGAAAGGCTTTATAGGCATATAGGCTGTTCCTGCGTGGATGCTGCAACCCCATGGAGAATAGTGCATAGTGTGAATTGAATACTCCCGCCAATAGGATCACTTTCATTAAAAGATTGCCCTACAAACTGAGAGACAGGTGGCGTACGGTGTCATGTGACATCCAGGAAAGGCATCGCCGGAGAGCTAGGTTTGTTGATATTGTGAGTTTTATGGAGCGCCAAGTATAAACCACAACAGATCCTGTGTTTAGAAACCTACAGCATGCTCCAATGTTGGTGGCAAATAAAGAAGGCAGCAGGACAAAATCACCTGGCTTAAGACCTAAAGGAAGTTGGATATTGACCTGAGAAGACTTGGCTGTACTGCAAGGGTGGACACATGCGGGAGTTTTATACTCTACTGGAGAAGAAAGCTCAAAGTGAGAAGATTGATTTCCTGAAAAAGAATGGAGTTTGTTTCGTCTGTTTGTGTACTGGTCCCATCAGTAAGGAGTGCAGGAAACGCCTCTCTTGCAAAACATGCAGCGCAATATTTGAAGGAAATTGCCCAGTCTTCCCGAAAATACACCCGACGTATTAACAGCATTGAATTGTGGTGAGTAAACACATTATGTGAGGCTAGCCCTCCCCAACCTTAAAGTGTATCACAAAGCCTTTCAGCTACGGGCCCTCAGAGTGTGGATGGACCCCTCATCTACAGTCTCATAGAGAGAAATCGAGCAAAACCTCACTGGAAGTCTAAGACTGCAAGACCTCGCCTTTACAGGTGTGTGTCCAAAAAAAAAAAGAGTATGCTAGCCTATATATGGCCCTATTATCACCAACACATTGATCAACTTTAAACAGGTGGAGGAGCGACTACGCTACACCAATAAGTGGCATTTAAACACCCCAATTTGGCACAACATGCACTTAATGTCTGGTAACAAACCTTTTGCTTGTAAGCAGTGGCGTGACAGAGGTATTTATACTCTAGACCAGTTATTCTATGGTGTAAGTATATTGAGTTTTGAGGACATGAGAGCTAGCTTTGAGATCCCTAGGTCATCCTTTTTCCTTTATCTTCGCTTAAGGTCAGTCCTAAAATGTTATGGAGCACAATGGGGGAACAGTCTTGAGACTCACCCAATCATTAAATGGCTTGTTGATTTTCCTGCCAGAGGATTAGTGTCCAGGATTTATGCTAAACTGATGCAATTATCCGTAGGAGAAATCCCAATAGTAAAGAAATGGGAGCAAGAGCTGAGCCCGGAGGGGAACGTAATTAATTGGGAGACAGTTTGGGACATTTCCCACTGTTCCAAGAACCCAAATCACCAGCCGATCCACCTCAACATATGGCATAGGACATATTGGACACCTCAGAAGAGATACGTCTCTAAAGTCATTCCTACTCCCTGAACAAACTGTAACTTTCCTGCACATGGTCTGGGAGTGTGAACAGGTGCATGAGTTTTGGAATAAACAACATCAATAATATCTGATGTGATAGGATGTCGAATTCCTACTGACCTGATTGTTTAGTTACTTAATGACGACTCTAAATTACACCTGCTTGGAAGACAGAAGAAAGTTTGGTTAGCCGGCTCAACAGCAATCAAGAAAATTATAGCTCAGCGCTGTGTAAAACAGTGGTTGGTGTATTTTCTAGACATAGTTATGCTTGAGCTCTCTACAGCAAGAATTAACTATAGACCTATGGAAAGGTGGAGCAGCACAGGTATCAGTCCTAATGACCTCAGCATCACAAGACGTAGAGGAGAGGGACTAGGAAAGGTGGGATTTATGTTTTTATTTTCTTTCTTTCTTTTCCTCGGGACTGCAGAGCGTGTGGGGTGGGAGAGGGTCGTTGTTCTTGTTCGAGTGTGTATGTCTGTTCTGATGTTAGAAATGAAAAAAATAATAAAAAATTGATTTAAAACAAAAAATTATTAAAAAAAACATACAGTAAAAACTGGCAGTTTTTAATAAGGATATTGTCTTGGTCATTCTGAACAAGAATTAACTGAAAATATCATCAAACCTATGAAGGAAATTTTTTTATAAGTGTATTAATATGAGGGGGAAAAGTATTGAGTTAGGCCATTACCATATGGAGGATTTAGGAATTAATTTCTTAATAAACTGTAGAGTAAAAACTCATGATATTTAGCATGGGGATAATAAAGTAGTAATACAGCACAACGTTTACGACATGCGTTTTGGGTGGCTTCAGCCCCCGTAGGGCCCGTACCGTAAGTACACTACTTAAGCGCAAGAAAATCCATTCGGCGGCTGGCTGGACAGCAGTGTGCTGGCTGCTTTCTCGCCAAAACCAGCCGATACAAAGACAGCTTCTTTCCCCAAGCAGACTTCCTAGTACAGACATTTGATATTCTATTCTACTCCAGGGTTTCACCTCGTCCCTATTGGTGGGCTGGGGCCAGGATCCTTTCCTTCAGCTATAAACATATAGTTCCCCTGTGACCCCTCCCCTTGTTAAGAGATGTCTAACCAACTGATGGGGCAACCCCCTGTTTTTATGGCCACATTCCTTTCTACTCTGAGAGAGACTGTTTGACTCCCTTCACCTCTCTCTCCCTCTCCACCTAAACACATTTCAGAAGACATTAGGATTGTCTTTTAATCAGGGCCTTGGTGTATCCTTAGCATGTTAACTTGTTTTATTTCTTCACACATTCCTGCTCTTATGTCGTCTACTTTGGTATTTATTAGTCAAGCATTGTCATAACTATCTTCATAGCGCTGTGTTCACAAAGCACTAAAACGGTTTCATTTCCTATACATTCTTCACAATAAAAGCCCCTGGTGACTTTGTTACATGCATGCTTTTATTTTGATGAGGAAACACATTACAAGCAGTAACTTAACAAGAGTCCTCTAAACGGAGCCCAAATGTAAACCAAAGCAGATATCAACTAGAAACTAAACTAAGCCCAGAGATTCAGTTAGAAGCTCCAAACGGACTGAGAGCTGAACACAGCGAGCATGTGTGCTAATGGCCATAGAGCCCCCCCATGTTGTTTCCATGAGAGTCGGCCATCTTGTGTCTTTAGT
Organism: Perca flavescens; assembly: GCF_004354835.1. NCBI lineage: Eukaryota > Metazoa > Chordata > Actinopteri > Perciformes > Percidae > Perca > Perca flavescens. The sequence continues at coordinate 1,076,065 of NC_041340.1, read as the reverse complement.
GTGCTTGTTGTGTCCTAACACTGACCTGAACACCGCTGCTATCAGAGGCCGAGCCTGCTGCTGCTCTTCTGGGGACCTTGTTGCTCCGCTGCTCCGGCTTCTGCTGCTCCTCCTCCATTCCGCTCTTGTTCTGGTCCTGGTCCTGGTCTCGGAGATCCAGCAGCTCTCTACTGGGTCTCTCTCTCTCTCTGTAACTCTCTGTCTGCTCTCTGAGAGCTGAGCATGTCCCCCTCTAGCCTCTCCCACATCCCTCCCCCCTTCTTTCTAAACCCCAGTAACCTTTTTAGTAGATACACAGAGCATATATCACACATACTAAAATATATAGAAGATTAAAATAAATACTACTATATAATACTTGATTCTTATACAAAGAGATTAAGTTCTAAGCAGACTGTAAGAGTATATGCTGCCAAAGCAATAAAGGATTAATAAATGCAAAAGTTATACAAAATTCAAAAGCACTTTAAGATTGTAGTATACTAAGTTCCAGATTCAAGGCAGTGCAATCACTAAACAAGCCCACTGGAAGAGGTTATGTTAGCAACATAATCATAGAAGGTAAATACTGTCAGATAGTAGGAAAGAAGAGGGGGGTACTTGCAGTTTCAGACAGTAGAACGTGTGTACCATGACCCCCCCGGTACACACACAACACTTATTCCATAATTACATTACCATTCTTCTCTCTATTTATATTCAGGCCTGTAGACAGGGAGCTGGTGTATGTGTCTCTCTCTGAGTGTGTGTTTCTTTGTGTGTGTGTCTGTCATGAGTCTCTGTGTGTGCCTCTGAGTGTGTGTGTTTCTCTGTCTGTGTGTCGAAAAAAGTCATAGTATAGTATGTATGCTAACACACGGCTAACTAGCACCAGCAAGACTACAACCAAACAGGAGGGCTGTGGAATGGGTAACAAATCAACAAGTGGTAGTCCTCCCTGGAACTCTTTTGGTGCAAAGCCTAAGAGTAAATCATTTTCCTGGGAAATGGGAGGACGACTAACGGGCAGGACACAGCGCCCTGAGATTTGTGATACGACCGGCTGGCCTGCATTACCACCCAGGCAGAGCGCCTCTTCAACCCCTGTACTTAGCAGGACACAGTCGTGGACAGCTCTAAAAGGGAAAATCAGCAACAAAATGCCTCCCCAACAACTGAGTGTGCAGGTGAAGAACAGATTTGCTCCTCTGCTGCAGGACCCTGGACATGACCTGGATTACATCTCATCGTCACACAGCAGGGTAAGGACTGAGAGCAATTCTAAAAGTAAAAAGCTACAGGGAAAGCTAATGACTGGGCCCCAAACTCTGATTGTGGGTGACTCTGCTGTAAAAGATATCAAAAGCAGTAAAAACACCAAAATACTCTGTTTTCCCAAAGACATGGTGTCTGACTTGGCCCAAAGAATCCCAGATATCGTAGCAGCACACCCAACTGTGAAGAACATTATACTGCATATAGGGTCAAATGATGTTGTAAAGCAAGAGTCTGAAGTGCTGAATCATGAGTTTATGAATCCATTGAACACAGTCAGCTCCATGAATGTGAAGGTGTTTGTCAGTGGCCCTATACCGCCAGTCAGAGGAGGAGCTGAGAGATTCAGCAGACTGTTGGCACTGAACAGATGGCTTTCAACCGCATGTTCTAACAACCATTCTCTGCAGTTCATTGACAATTTTAAAATTTTCTGGGACCGCAGACATCTTTTTAAAGCAGATGGACTATTCCTTAACAAGCCAGGAGTAAAGCTGTTCACCTCTAACCTACTTTACTTTCTGCACCACACATCTGCTCCCTCGGCCAAGGACATGAGACAAGATGAAACGAAACAAAAGGAAGACACAACAAAGTGCGGCAGTGATCCACCACAGCCCCCACCTGAGCAAAGATTTGACCATGGGAAACCACAGAGCGAAGACGAGAAATCTCAACCCCCCTTCTCACCCGTCCAACACTCCTCAAACCCCCTTACCAACCCCGATGCCTTTGAGGACCAATCGCTCTCCCATTCACCTTTTCCCCTGTTTCCCCCTGCCACATGTTGGGGTTCACTGACCGGATGGAGCAGCTGGTAGATGCTGGAATCAAGTTTGCCCCAATGCCTCCTCCCATCATACCCCCCAGCATCAAACTGACCCTGTTTTGACTCAACCACTGAAAGTAAAACGCCAGGCACCTCTGCCCCCTCAAGGACGGCAGTGAACTCCTTCTCCCCAGACTGATAAGGATGCTTGTGTACAAAATGCAACAAGCATTAACTGATATGGGCCGGGTCCAGGTTGCATGCCTAGTGGCACTCATGACTCTTTTCAGGACAAGCCTGGGCCCTGTGTATTAAACTCTTCTTCAATCTATGTTGTGATAGGTAATAGAAAAATAATGGTGAATCTGCTAAGTAAGAAGAAGCACTTAACTGCCAACTTACCAAATTTAGCATCCATTCCTCGTCAGTAACTACCTGTCCCAAAAAATTATTTTAACACACTAACACTAGCCTTACTAAATGTCAGTTCTTTGGCGGGTAAATCATTTTTAATCAATTATTTTATTATTAAGCACAATCTTGATTTTATATTTTTAACTGAATCCTGGTTAGACCATAATAACAGTGCTGCTGTTCTCATTGAGTCAGCCCCCCCTAACTTCAGTTTTATGAGTGAGAATAGAGTGAATAAGAAAGGAGGTGGAGTCGCCATCTTGTTTAATGACTCATTCCAATGTACTCAAATGTCTTATCGAAATTTTTCTTCTTTTGAATATGTGGCTCTTCAGCTGAAGTCCACCCCTCAACCTATATTTCTAAATATCTACAGGCCACCTAAATACTGTGCAACCTTCTTTGAGGACTTTACTGAACTGTTGTCTATAATCTGTATTAATTTTGATCGTGTAATTATTGCTGGTGATTTCAACATTCATGTTGACAACCCCCAGGACTGAGGGACCAAAGAACTGTGTTGTGTTTTTGAGAGCTATGGACTGACTCAGCATGTGACACAGCCCACGCACAATAAGGGGCACACTCTGGACTTGATTATCTCCAAAAACAACAGTTTTGATGCCTTCCAGTCAGGTTTTCGACCACACCACAGCACCGAGACGGCTCTTATTAAAGTCTTTAATAACATCCACTTAAACACAGTTAGTGGCAAAATTTCAGTCTTAGTATTACTTGATCTCAGTGCTGCATTTGATACGGTAGACCATGACATATTACTAGACCGGTTGGAAAACTGGGTTGGTCTTTCTGGCTCTGTACTAAAGTGGTTTGAGTCTTATTTAAAGAATAGGGACTACTTTGTGTATATAGGGAATTATGCATCTGAGCATACAAATATGATGTGTCCCAAGGCTCAGTTCTGGGGCCTCTCCTGTTCAACATCTACATGCTTCCACTGGCTGAAATTATGGAAAACAAAAAAATAAGTTACCATAGTTATGCAGATGACACACAAATTTATATGACCTTATCGCCAGGGGACAGAGGTGTATAAAGTACTAGAGACAAGTGCAAGTAGTTTATTTTAAAATGTACTACTCAAGGACTGAAAGTAAAAGTACAAGTATTGTGTTATTTAATTATTAAAAAAGCAGTCAAAAGTTTGAATATCATATTGTTTATATTATTCAAATGTTTAGCCAATGGCTGTAGCCAAAGGAATTAACAAATATTAAATATATTATAACAACTATTAAATATATTAAAAATAACAAATATTAATTATATTTTCAGCACAGCACAAGCTAGTAACATGTGTGACGTATGGGAAAGTTAGCAAGCTAGCAACATCCAGATAAACTAGATCAGCTTCACATCACAGGGTCAAACATCCAGATAAACTAGATCAGCTTCACATCACAGGGTCAAACATCCAGATAAACTAGATCAGCTTCACATCACAGGGTCAAACATCCAGATAAACTAGATCAGCTTCACATCACAGGGTCAAACATCCAGATAAACTAGATCAGCTTCACATCACAGGGTCAAACATCCAGATAAACTAGATCAGCTTCACATCACAGGGTCAAACATCCAGATAAACTAGATCAGCTTCACATCACAGGGTCAAACATCCAGATAAACTAGATCAGCTTCACATCACAGGGTCAAACATCTAGATAAACTAGATCAGCTTCACATCACAGGGTCAAACATCCAGATAAACTAGATCAGCTTCACATCACAGGGTCAAACATCTAGATAAACTAGATCAGCTTCACATCACAGGGTCAAACACACAGATAAACTAGATCAGCTTCACATCACAGGGTCAAACATCCAGATAAACTAGATCAGCTTCACATCACAGGGTCAAACATCCAGATAAACTAGATCAGCTTCACATCACAGGGTCAAACATCCAGATAAACTAGATCAGCTTCACATCACAGGGTCAAACATCCAGATAAACTAGATCAGCTTCACATCACAGGGTCAAACATCCAGATAAACTAGATCAGCTTCACATCACAGGGTCAAACATCCAGATAAACTAGATCAGCTTCACATCACAGGGTCAAACATCTAGATAAACTAGATCAGCTTCACATCACAGGGTCAAACATCCAGATAAACTAGATCAGCTTCACATCACAGGGTCAAACATCTAGATAAACTAGATCAGCTTCACATCACAGGGTCAAACACACAGATAAACTAGATCAGCTTCACATCACAGGGTCAAACATCCAGATAAACTAGATCAGCTTCACATCACAGGGTCAAACATCCAGATAAACTAGATCAGCTTCACATCACAGGGTCAAACGGTTAACATTCAGGACTCACTGCAGACTCAAACAACTCAGGAATAGCTTCATCTGTTGCAACAACAGCTAAATAGAAAGAGTACAAACTTACATTGTCTCCGACTTCTGAACGGGCAACCGTAATGAAAAGAAACAAGACGCAATCTGAGATTTCTTACATACAGTAAATTATGTACGTAACTAACGTAGCCGTAACTACACACACTGTAACCTACACAGTCTCCGTAGTGTGAGGAATTCACAACGGTAACGAGTAACGATGCAGCACAAATTTATCTCATCGAAAATATGTATTCAGGTAAAAGTGGAAGTAGGAGAAAAAAAGAATACTCCAGTTGAGTACAGCTACAGCCTTTTAGTACTTAAATACAGTAGTGAAGTGTAGTAATGGACTCAGACCTGAATTTTAAAAGCCACATTAAGACAATAACAAAGTCAGCCTATCACCACCTTAAAAATATATCAAGGGTTAAAGGCCTTATGTCTCAGCAGGATCTGGAAAAACTGGTCCATGCTTTTATCTTCAGTAGACTTGACTACTGTAACGGTGTCTTTACAGGTCTCCCTAAAAAATCAATCAGACAGCTGCAGCTGATTCAGAACGCTGCTGCTCGAGTCCTCACTAAGACCAGGAAAGTGGATCACATCACTCCAGTACTGAAGTCTCTACACTGGCTTCCAGTGCCTCAAAGAATTGATTTCAAAATACTTTTACTGGTTTATAAATCACTAAACGGTTTAGGGCCAAAATACATTTCTGATCTGCTACTACATTATGACCCCCCCAGACCTCTCAGGTGGTCTGGGACAGGTCTACTACACTATGACCCCCCCAGACCTCTCAGGTGGTCTGGGACAGGTCTACTACACTATGACCCCCCCAGACCTCTCATGTGGTCTGGGACAGGTCTACTACACTATGACCCCCAGACCTCTCAGGTGGTCTGGGACAGGTCTACTACACTATGACCCCCCCAGACCTCTCAGGTGGTCTGGGACAGGTCTACTTGTTGTCCCCAGAGTCAGGACTAAACAGGGGGAAGCAGCGTTCAGTTTTTATGCTCCACATATCTGGAACAAACTCCCAGAAACCTGCAGGTCTGCAGCAACTCTCAGGTCTTTTAAATCAAAGCTAAAGACCTTTTTGATCTTTACTATCTTTAAATAACTGTTCATTTGTTATACTGAAGTTGAAATTGATGACACTGTATGTCACTCGATAACTGCTCTTTGTACTGCGCTGTAACTTTTATTGGCGTATTTTATCTCAGTTCTTTAAATTCTTATACTGCACTGTCAATTTATTCTTGTCTTTTAACATTTTTTAATCGTTTTCTAAGTGCTCTTTAATGTTTTATGTAAAGCACTTTGAATTGCTGCCTAGAAAAACATTCATACTAAAACATCGTAGTAAAGTATGTTGAAAAGTCATAGTATATGGGTAAGACTTATGTTGTGGCTGCTGTAATTTTGTATTTATTCTTTATTTTCTGCAAAGTAGAGTACATTGTGCGTGAACATGTAAATAAAAAATAGTGAAGAATATATTTTGTAGATTAGTAGAAGGCCTGAAGCCATGCTGACCCTGTTCTCTCTGGGAGTGATAAGACATGTGGAGGGGGATCTGGAACAGAATGAACCCAGGAAATACTGGACCCAGGAGGAAACAGTCTCTGGTCTGAGAACAAAGGTGTAGTCATGGAAACAGGACCCCTGGACCAGGTGACCTGATAGCAGCACCACGTACCGTTGGGAGAAGGGGGGGCCAGGAGAGGATAAGAGAGAAGGAAAAAATATCATAAAAAGTGATGAAAATGAAAAAGTCCCAAAAGGTCATAGTTTATGGGTCAGACTTATGTTGTGGCTGCTGTGATGTTTCATTTATTCTTTATTTTCTGCAAAGTAGAATATGTTGTGTGTGAACATGTAAATGAAAAATATCATAGTATGTCAGAAAAAAAAGTCATAGTATAGTATTTTGGAAAGTCATACATGGGAAAGATTTTACATGTTTTATTGTAAATATATAAAACAACATGGATCAGTATGTGTTTTTATTAGTAAAAAGAAAGATTCTTTTAGCGAAAATCAAACAGCTGAACCCAGATACTGGGGGGCCAGCCACCAGGGGGCGATCCAGAGGATTTTACTTCACTTCTACAGCGTTATCTTCTGAGCAGGTGGGATGTGTTGTAGATTTTAGATTCACTTTAGAAGTCCATTAGTCTGGATCGCACCAGACCAAGATCAATCATTTAAGATTTAAGATTGAACATTAGTCTGGGGAGTCGGTTTGTATTTTCTCTGCACAAGAGTCGTGATCAACGGGCATAGTTCAAATGACTCTGGAGGAAGTGGCTGCAGGTGTGACAATAGACAGTATATAATGGAGCAATAGACCCCGTGTCTCTGGACAAAGACCAGTGAAGGCTATTAGAAGCACTTTTCCGGTGATGGCCAGCTTTACTGCGCAGCCTCCAACTGAGAGAATGTGACGTGAGCAACGTGTCTGAAAGTGTGAAGTCTTCTGGTAGCTGTGAGAGAGAAATCTCAATAATTCCCAATCTTACAGAGACGGAGAGTGTAGGTATATGTAAGGAGATAACATAGACACAGGCTAATTACTGATCACTAACATGCTAGTTAACATTAGTAATTACTGATCACTAACATGCTAGTTAACATTAGTAATTACTGATCACTAACATGCTAGTTAACATTAGTAATTATTGATCACTAACATGCTAGTTAACATTAGTAATTAAACCTAAACATCTCATGTAAGTCGAAACTGCCTGTGAGCTTCTCCTGTACTATACGGTAATTCCTCTACTGTGTGACAGTAAGTCTCGTGGTTATGACCCAATCGTTAGCCTATTGTTATAAAAGCGTCTGCTACGGAGCCATAACGTGAGCTACAAGGTAATGGAGCCTTTTATACATTGTTGTGTTTCTTTAGAAATAAACAACGGAGAAATAGAGTCTTTAAACGCTTCAGATGTAAAGTTATTCTCAGTCAAGTGACGTAAAAAAAAATGGCGGTCAGCGGAATGCTAACAGGAGGTGATGGCCAGTTAGCAACAAAATGGCGCCATAGATGGCTCGAGTTCTGAAGCGAAGCTGACCCCCTTGGGTGTGATGTGTTGTAGATTTTGTATTCACTTTATCGGTCTATGCTTTGACCCCGGCTTTACAGCTCCTGTCTCTGGGGGGCCATCATGGTGTTATAGAGCCCCCTGTACCTCCTCCTGAACAGCTCCTGTCTCTGGGGGGCCATCATGGTGTTATAGCGCCCCCTGTGCAGCCCTCCTGAACAGCTCCTGTCTCTGGGGGGCCGTCATGGTGTTATAGCGCCCCCTGTGCAGCCCTCCTGAACAGCTCCTGTCTCTGGGGGGCCGTCATGGTGTTATAGCGCCCCCTGTGCAGCCCTCCTGAACAGCTCCTGTCTCTGGGGGCCGTCATGGTGTTATAGCGCCCCCTGTGCAGCCCTCCTGAACAGCTCCTGTCTCTGGGGGGCCGTCATGGTGTCACAGCTCTGCAGCAGGTTGGTGATGACGGCGTCTGCTGAACGCTGGACGACCGGACCCACAGGCGGCCGTTCATCCCGACCACCAGCTCGCGGGGAAGAGGGTCTGCAGGTCAGAGAGGACCTCGCTGTGGGGGACAGCAGCCTGGAACAGAGACACATAGTCTCATTAGAGAGGGGGAGTGGGGGGGGGACAGCAGCCTGGAACAGAGACACAGTCTCATTAGAGAGGGGGGGACAGCAGCCTGGAACAGAGACACATAGTCTCATTCGAGGGGGGGGGCAGCAGCCTGGAACAGAGACACACAGTCTCATTAGAGAGGGGGGGGACAGCAGCCTGGAACAGAGACACAGTCTCATTAGAGAGGGGGGCAGCAGCCCAGGCCCTAGTGTGCTCGTGTTGAGTTTGTATTATGGTTGTGTTATGTCGCTGGTCTAAATGTCGTCCGTGTCATATGTAAATTGGAGGGTGGATTTCCCGTGGGTTATATTGCCTCTAGTGGGGATTGTGGAGATGCTCCTGCCATCGTTTTGGGGAACTTCATTCATTGTCACTTGGACACTGTACTACCTGGATTTAGTCAGATGGTTAAAAATGGGACAAGGAAGGACAGAATACCCTTGACAAATGCTATGTGAATGTTAAAAATGCTTATGATTCCAGAATCAGACCTCCTATTGCAAATTCGGATCATAATGTGGTTTATCTCATTCCTACTTACAAAACAAAAGAAAAGGTTGTAAACCAGTAGAAAGAGAAATAAGACAATGGTCTCCTGAAGCAAGAGAGATGCTTAAAGCCGGTTTTGATCTGACCGATTGAGAATTATTCCATAATCAAAATTCCCTAGATGAAACTACTACAGTTATCACTGATTATATACATTTTTGCGTACAATTGGTCATTCCTACTAAAAGAATAAAGCTATATCCAAACAATAAAAGGTTTGTGTCTAAGGACATTAAGGGTATTATAAATTCAAGGAAGGTGGCATTTAAAAACAAATATACCATCACAGGCAAACAATCAGACACAGATTTGAAAAACAAACTCAGGGAGGCCAAACAGGTACACAGAAATCAGCTGGAGGAGACATTCAAAGAAAGAAACCCCAAAAGATTATGGGACAAGATGAAAAAAATGACTCTCCTTCTAATAAACCCATTGTGACAGGCAATTATTTTATGTTTGCAAATGAGCTAAATGATTTGCTTCTGTCACTTTGACTCTACTGACCACTGTGAGGAATGTGTAAATGTAATTAAGACTATCACACCCTCTGACACTGAGAGGATTGTCAAAACTGGGGAGGAGGTCAGGGGTACTTTCCAGCCCACAACCCAAATATTAAAATCTGTGCCAGGGAATTAGGCCCTGTGTGGCAACCCATCTTTCAGTCGTCAGTGGACACACACACCATCCCAATAGAGTGGAAAACATTGCATATTAGGCCCCTACCTAAAAAACAAAGTCTTAAAGAATATAATGATTTTCGGCCAATAGCCCTTACATCTGTGATCATGAAGTCACTGGAAAAGATCATGTTTCAACATCTTAATAAATATCTATGGAAGCAACAAGACTCATTTTAATTTGCGTATAAACAAGGCTGTAGTACAGAGGATGCAGTGGTTACACTGGTGCACCTCAGCTCCAAACATCTTGACAAACCAAAAACATACAGTATGTCAGGGCTCTGTTTCTTGATTTCTCATCTGCATTTAATACAATTTCAACCAAATTCATTTTTATCAAAAATGACTCAGTTTCAGATTAATCCTTATCTTATTCTTTGGTATTACTCATTTCTCTCAGAGAGGGTTCAGCTAGTCAAAGTAAATGACAAACTCTCTTCTCCAAAGACTAAAACTAATGTTGGAGTACCCCGGGGCTGTATCAGCTCCCCTGTGTTGTTCACTTTATATACCTCTGACTGCACCTCTACTTTACCAAATCAGTTTCTGTTAAAGTTCTGCGATGACTCCACTCTCCTGACCTTGTTGAACAAAGGTGATGACCCTACACTGTATCAGGGCAATGTGGATTGGTTAGTTAAGTGGTGTGATAACAATGCTCTCATTATTAACATTGTGAAGGAAATCATTTTTGGAATAACCCCGAATTGTCAACTCTCCTCAGTGAAGATTCATAACTCAGAAATCAGTAAAGTCTAAATATTTGGGTGTCATGATAGACTGAGATCCTTTGGAGCTAGTAGTCAAATCATTTTTGTTTTTCACATCAGTAATTCAGAGTATCATGCTCTACTGTAGTACTGCTTGGCTAAGTAGCCTATCAGATAAAAATAAAACAAAGCTATTTAATCAGATTAAAATTTGCTTATTATTATAGGATATATAGGACCACCTGTAGCATACGTCTTTCAGGAGGCTCAGAATAATAGTATGCTTAGACTGGCCAGAAATATCTCAAATGACTCCTCACATGTCTTGCACAGTGAATATCAGCTTCTGCCTTCAAACAGACGCTGTAGAGTTCATTCTTTTAATCACACCAGACTTAAAAACTCTTTCATACACCAATCTATCCTGTTGTTAAACCAGCTACATTAAATCCAGTGCAATACTCATAATGTACTGCCCCTACCAGCTAGGGGTGGGGGAAAAAATTGATACAGCATAGTATCGCAATATTTTCCGTGGCAATACTGTATCGATCTTTTATTATATATGTGTTGGTCAGTTTGACAATCCCATTTTGCAGCAATAAAAGTAAAGTGAGATGAACAAACAGAGAAATGTATCTTTTTAGATAAAACAGATGTTGACAAAGTTTTATTTTGAGGAGATAATTTGAAATTGGGAAAAAAGGTAATAAATTGCAATATATAGCAGAATATTGCAGTAGCTTTAAAATCGCAATAATATCGTATCGTGATTATATCGTATCGTGAGGCCTCTGGTGATTCCCACCCCTACTACCAGCAGGGCAGCATAGCCATGTAATACTGTCTATTTACAGAGGGTATTTAAATGGATGTCTGATCCTTTCTATGTTAACTGTTAGCCCACAGTAGTACAAGAATATGTACCGGTATGTAAAAACAACACCGACCTCCTGGCCAGTCCCAGAGACACGGTGAAGAGCAGCCCCCCGGCTCCAAACACTCCCATCCCATTGGCTCGTCCTGAACTGTCCACACACACCAGCTCCGGCTCCATGTCCCGATTGGCTACGACGAACTGGGAGAACACCAGGTCGCCCACCTACACACACAGACACACACACAGAGACACACAGACACACACACAGAGACAGAGACAGAGACACACACACACACACACACACACATAGTGTAAAGAAATTACAAAAAAAGCGACAAAAACCTCAGAAACTGGTCCAAAAAACATGACTTTTTCTTTTTTTAAAGTAACAAAAACGTGGGGGGGAAACAGTAAATACGTCGTAATAATGCACCTGGACGTCTCTGTGTCCTCAGTATCTCACCTGGACACCTCTGTGTCCTCTCAGTATCTCACCTGGACATCTCTGTGTCCTCTCAGTATCTCACCTGGACATCTCTGTGTCCTCTCAGTATCTCACCTGGACATCTCTGTGTCCTCTCTGTATCTCACCTGGACACCTCTGTGTCCTCAGTATCTCACCTGGACACCTCTGTGTCCTCTCAGTATCTCACCTGGACATCTCTGTGTCCTCAGTATCTCACCTGGACATCTCTGTGTCCTCAGTATCTCACCTGGACATCTCTGTGTCCTCAGTATCTCACCTGGAAACCTCTGTGTCCTCTCAGTGTCTCACCTGGACATCTCTGTGTCCTCTCAGTGTCTCACCTGGACGTTGGGTCGGTTCCTCTTGGTGGCGCCCTCAAACGCCAGGTAGGACAGAGACGCCTGCTCACTTCCTCCAAAGTCCACCTTGAAGACGTCTCCGGATTTAACCGTCACGATGCCGATGACGGTCTCTCCTTTAGCGGGGACATACTGAGGACAGAGAGGGACACACTCAACTCCCAGCATGCACCGCTACAACACCTGGCTTCTCTTTATGTGATTATGTAAAGCACTTTGAATCGCCCTGTTGCTGAAATGTTGCCTTCTCTTTACAGAGATGTTCACTTGAGTCTATTTATTTCCTCACTTTTTAAGATTTGGCTTGAAGACAGGCTTTTATTGTGACCTGCTGACCTCCATTTAAATATATACATTTTAAAATTTGACAGGATTTTGTTCGACGGACTTCATTTTCAGAACAAAAACTAATAACGCCTATTAATGGCTTTGGTCTTCTGATTAATTCGGGGAGTATCTGGTTCACCTTGCAGAACTTTACTCCTAAATAATCTCAACTTTTCAGAAATGTTTTTTATTTTATTGATCAGGTCCGCTGGGATTTCTTCCCGCCGACCGCTGGAGCGCGCAGCGAGCAGAAATCCCAGCGGACCTGATCAATAAAGTTTCATTTTAACGGCACAAAGCGCGACTTAATAACATTATCTTCAACCCGAAATCACTACTGACTCATAATGATTTACATTCAGTCTAAAAGTTGTGTCATATGAGGAGTGAACGCGTGCTGTCATGAAGAAACCTTAAATGCAGAGTTTTGTGAACGGACCTTGCATGTTGTAGAAGTAGAAGCTCCTGCTGATAAACAGCCATAGATATAAACACATATATATTTACACATTTCTATCTATGATAACCAGCCCCTCCTGTGCTGTCTCACCCTCCTCTGCTGGGAGTCCTTTAAACCGGAGAACATGGCGGAGACTCCACAGCTTCTCTCTCACATGGGTTGTTGTTGTTGTTGTTCCGGGGACTGATATCACTGGGACACACAGGAAACAGGAAACAGGAAGCTCAGCCTGCAGCCTGCAGCGCCCTCTGCGGGAAGCGATATTACGAATCCAGCCCATGCTCATGCCAGGTCGTTATATAGTCACGTTATTGTAATCTATTAAGTCGTGGACAGGTTACGTAAATGCCGTTTTTTTCGTGTGGTCATTACGAAATTGAAAGCAATGCATTTTAATGGGAAGCATATTTCGTGATCCCAGAACGAAAGCGAGTAGCGAGTAGTTGATAAGGCGAAAGTCCGCGTAGGGATGTTGGTCGGGGTGGTGGATGGGTCAGAAAACAGAAAACACAGGACTTTCACCCCGGAGACCGGGGATCGCGCCCCGCGTGTGGCAGTTCCTTTGTCGGCGTGTCCCGTGTGTGGCGGTTCCTTTCCCCGTTCTTTTTTTTTCCTAACCCCAACCGTCTCGTTATTGTGGTGTTTCATTTCCCCGTTGTTGTGTGCCCCTGCGCGGGTCGCGAGTGGCGGCCCGTCCTGTTGTTTTAGCCGGCGTGTGGCGCCTCATTTCCCCTGGCGAGGGAGTGTCGCAACTAAAGTGTCCAAAGACTTTATTACTCCATCAGATAAATTAATGTTAATGTTTCTCTCCTCACAATATATTCATACAACTCTAAAGATCTCAAGATTTGATTTTCTAGTTGTGTGTTTGTGTCTGCAAATTAATTCCTTCCTTCCTTCCTTCCTTTTTATCTTCCTTCCTTCCTTTCTTCCTTCCTATCTTCCTTCCTTCCTTCCTTTCTATCTTCTTTCCTCCCTTCCTTCCTTCTCTCCTTCCTATCTTCCTTCCTTCTTTCTCTCCTTCCTATCTTCCTCCCTTCCTTCCTTCTCTCCTTCCTTCCTATCTTCCTTCCTTCTTTCTCTCCTTCCTTTCTTCCTTCCGCCCTGTCTTCCTTCTCTCCCTACTTCCTATCTTCCTCCCTTCCTTCCTATCTTCCTCCCTTTCTTATTTCTCTCCTTCCTTCCTTCTCTCTTTCCTTCCTTCCTATCTTCCTCCCTTCCTATCTTCTCTCCTCCCTTCCTATCTTCCTCCCTTCCTTCCTTCTTTCCTTCCTTCCTTCCTTCCTTCCTTCTCTCCTTCCTCCCTTCCTTCCTTCGTTCTCTCCTTTCTTCCTATCTTCCTCCCTTCCTTCCTTCCTCCCTTCTCTCCTTCCTTCCTTCCAAACAGTGGCAGTTCTGGATACATTTTACTTTGGGGGCCAGGAAGGGGCCAGAGTTTAACCAGAGGGGCACATTAAAAAATAGCAACAAATGATATTCAAAGATTATAAACTTTATTTTACTTTAAAATTAAATAAAAACATTTATTTTGTGAGTGCAGGTGCAAGAGAGGTAGGGCCTTAAACAATTAAAGATGTCTACATGCACAAGAGAAAGGGGGGGAAGACATACAGGAAATCGTCACAGGTCAGATTCTGACCCTGGACCTCTGTGTGGAGACATAAACCTCTCAGTGTATGTGCACCTGCTCTACCACTGACCCAACCCGGCCACATATAGCTTTATATCTGCTCCTGTAGTAACCAGAGGTCTTGCAGTGTTCCTGAAACAGCTTATCATAGATCATCATAAGTTGTTCAAAGAACTTTATCCTGATCGACGCCTCCTCCCAAAACACCACGTCATGACACATTATCCAACTATGTCGATTCAATTTGGACCTTTGTCAAAACTTTGGTGGATGAGGCTTGAAGGCAAGGCAAGGCAATTTTATTTGTATAGCACCTTTTCAGCAGCCATGCAATTCAAAGTGCTTTACATAAAACATTAAAACACAGTTACAAATGAATACTAATTAAGCAATTAATACAGAAATAAAAAACAATAAATACAAAATTAAAAAAAATTAATCTAAATACAAATACATACAAAAATCAAATTCACAGAGTTAACAAAAGGCAGTGTTAAAAAGAAAGGTCTTCAGCCTTGATTTAAAAGTGCTGAGAGTCTGAAGCTAAGCATAATCCCCTCAAACAGAAAGCACATGCTGTGTGCAATCTCAGGAATATATAAAAAACTCTGGCTTATAAAAACAATAGATAGATAGATAGATAGATAGATAAATAGATAGATAGATAGATAGATAGATAGATAGATAGATAGGAAATTAAGGTGTCCAATAGCTTATACACATACAGTACATACTACAAAAATACAAAGGAAGATATCAATAGTGTGCCCTTACAGTAAAATTAGATTGAAATGTATTGTTGGAAATTTGGTGACCCACTAGATGTTCAACTATCTATACCACATGCATATCCTATTGTTGTTTGTTCTTCGGAACATGGTGGCCAAATAAGAGAAGAACTGAGCTCCTTTGCAGATGAGGCAACAGAGACGGTTTATCAGTCAGTGTAGGTTAGGGTTGGGTATCGTTTGAGTTTTTCTGATACCGGTGCTAAAACGACACTTTTAAAACGGTGCCTGTGCCTACACGGTGCCTGAACTGAAATATATATAATATATTTAGAATATATGTCATATAAAATATTAAAAAAGGAGCACAAAACGACAGTTGGCGACATTAAAGAACGGCTTGTTTATTGCTAATATGGTCAAAATTAAATGATTGATTAATAATGTAATAACAATAACTTATTTCACCAGTAAATTGCTGGTGAACGACAAAAACAACCACCAGATGGGAAAAGGGGTATTTTACAATAACTTTGAATGCACCACGAGGCTGGTGAGTTTCAAGTGAACCGTCTGTGTGTGTTGATATTCAGACGTCTTCAGCTGCAGTCAGACTGTTAGGTCCCGCTGTTAGAATCCTCTACAGTGAAATACAGTCACACTTTACACCGCTTAACATAAGCTGTCAGCATTTTAACCATTTGGGTTTAATCCAGCTGCTAGCTAACGGTAACATAGCGTCCCGTACAGCGAGGCTTCTGAAAAAAAGAAAGTCTTTCTGAGAACATAAAGTTCCTAGAACCCTTTTTTTCTTGTGTTCCCACTGGACCAATTTGGGGATTATTAAGTTCCTCTGACTGCAGTTCCTGTAACTCTTTCAGCTCCTAATCAGGGCAGGGTCTTTTCCCTTTCCGGCATCTTTTTAATATTGTATTAACTTCACTGTTTAGCATGCCTTCTACTTTTGTAAACAGGTCTTAAGTTTATCTTTGCACTCTAAAGTTTGCTGTGTTGTGTTTTACTTTGATATACATAACATATTTAATAGAAAAGTGGGTTACTACAGTTATTTGTACATGCACACATGAAGGTAGGCCTAGCTGCTTGATTCCAAAGAGCAGCAGCAGAGTTATAATAACAAAAGGTCTTTGGTGTTCACACAGCCATCTAATCACACCGGTTGACATTCTTTGTGAAGTGTTTGTGTTAACATCACAAAAGGTCTACACTAGCATTCAGACAACTTTGTCTCCTTATGATCGTTTTACAATAGCCGCAGCCAAGCTGGTGCGTTCCATCGTGACGTCAAAATGACGTAGATCTTGACGGTGCGCCAGGATTTATAACGCATGAGCAGAGGTCGTGCACCTCTCTATTTTTTTCAGCGGCGCGCGACAAAGCTGAAACAGGAAGCATGAACGAGCTCCTGGGCAACATGATGCCAGGACTCTCAGAGCGACTGCATGTCTCTCTGGTAAACTTAGTGGGTTAAGATGAGTTCTTTTATGGTGAATGAAAGGCTTGATCCCACCAAGTAGCTCATCCAATCAGATCGAAGCATTGACGTCAATGCTGCTGCAAGTTCTGACCTTGTTTAAATTTTTTTCTTCTAGAAATAGCAAAGTTGGTAGCATGTCCTCATTAGCGCCACCTCTGTTCAGGAGAAGACTGCAACTAGTGTCGCGACCACCAGCGCAGGTATAAATAGTTACGGCGCCCCCATGACGTCACATTTGCGTGCGCCAGCGTGGCTGCGGCTACTGTGTAACACCTCCTACCCCTCCTACCAGTTCCTATGGCCACTTGGCCAGTGTGAATGCAAATGGAAAAAATGGTTTCGGGGGAGAGTAGTTAGTAGACCTGCTTAAAAGTGGACTGTTCCTATATCTACGTTCCTGTAACTACTTGGTCGGAAAGAGGCTACACATACAGAATTTCTGAATTTGAATTTATTTTGAATTTATTTTATTTAAACAGGGATAATGCACAGTGTTGGCTTTTTTAAGGACAGTTCATGTTAAATATTTTGATGATCACTTTTACTCATATTCTGTGGAAAAGATAGACAAACTTGTAAAAATTCCTCCCGGTTTGTCAGATTCCCGACTTCTTGATATTCCAACCCAGTCTCATGGCAGTTTGTGAAATTGTCACGTTATTTTGATAATAATAGATAATAATTATATAATAATAATTAAATACATTAATTTAAAATTTGTGCTCACCACCACAAAAACAACAAGTCCTTGTACACAAATCAATAGATTGAATAACTTCACAATTTCTGCTGTGAGGCTGGACTGCATATTCAGACACATTTTTGGGATGATCAGATCTACATCAATCCAAGATACATATAGTTTTGAAGTGAAGTGATGTAGGAGGTGTGGTTATGTGTTGTGTTGCCCAATGAAATTAGACAAATGTCTGTTCTGTCAGACCTTTCTTTTACTGCTGACATTCTTGTATAGTTCTATTTGCAGCAAACGTAATGATAAATGTATTGATACTAAATGTGTTGAAGTCATATATTCCTTTTTCAACTAATTATGTGTCAAATAACACTTTTTGTGTGTAAAAAGAAACATACCTAAATATGTTTCTTTTTACACAATGTGTGTAGCCATCATGTGTTAATATTACACGTTTACACATCTTTGTGTTCAAAATTAACACAACAAGTTGTCCAAAAACTCACCCATTGATGTGTAAGTCTTAACACATCTTTTCTAAGAGTGTAGAAGGAACACAGTTTTTTGACCATGGTCGTGACTATGATATGTAACAGAACGAACTTCGAACATAAGAACATTGAAGTTGTTTACAAGTCTGCTGCTGCACATCCGAGACATTCCTTACTCCTGACATAATGGCTCCAAGCAAAATTGCGTTGGAGGCTGCAACACACCCATTCACAGAGAGACACACACACACACACACACACACACACACACACACACACACACACAGAGAGACATAAAGAAGTATTGTTTGATAAAAACAGGAAAAGAGCAGCTGCTGATGAGGGTTGGTGTAGAGAGTATATGAGCTGAGTGGTGTCAGTGTTTGTCGACCTCGGAGCAGAATGGCTGCAGTCACAGAGCTCTCCTTCCTGCTGTTTGCTCTCATCAACAACATCCATGCAGAAGAACGGATCATCATCCGAGACCAATGGTCCTCTTACACCTTCAACCTCCCCAAGAACGCCAACTCCTGCCTGATCTCCAGATATGTTGGTGAGGAGAAGCTTGTCCTGTGGAACACCTCCGACCTCTGGTCCAACAGCTCTGACTTCTGGTCCAACAGCTCCCCAGTACCTGGAGACTTGAAACAACGACTTTACAGCAATGTGAATACATCTTCTTACACCATCCTCAACCTGACCCATTCAGACTCCGGCCCGTACCGAGAGGAGTGTTGGAATGAGGGCAACTTGACGCATGAGAAGAACTTCACTATTACTGTTTGTGCTGCTTCAATGCATTCTACCGGTTTCACAGTGAGAGTTGGAAAAAATTTGCACGTGCCATGTTGGATAGCAGGTTATAAGCATAAGCTGGATATCCAGTGGCTCAAAGGGGACTTTAGATATGAGCTAGAAACATGGAGCAGAGTTTTTGGGGACAATACGACATCAGAGATGGACAATGTTACAGGAAAATACCAAGTGGTGAGAGACCCACCAGCTCTTCATGTTTACAACGTCACAGAAACAGACGTTACATGGTACAGATGTCTGCTGATGTACCAACAGAGGTGTGTTAGCAGTCTAACTGTAAAATTGGGACTATGGAATAAGATAATCTACGGCTCAGTGGGAGAGAGCGCTGTGTTGCCGTGCACTATCGCTGACTCCACTGATGACCAGCTGCCACGTTGGTCTGATGGGCTCTCTCACCAAATGTGTCCCAAATTTGGCCCGCCTGCTGTAGAGCTCTTCTCAGAGGGAGAAGAAGTCACTCTCAGATGTTTTGGAGGTGTTTGGGTGTATGATTGGTTTATCAAGTCTCACCGAACCGAGGGAAGAATCGTTAGTGTAAAGTCTGATCGGAGCATGAGCAGAGTGAGCTGGGACTATGATTATAGTAGCCTGGTTATCTCTAATATCTCAGTGGGAGTGCAGTTATTGACCCAGATGATGATCAGTGTGGGTCATCAGAGAGAACTGTGTTGGTGTACATGGAGCCCTTTGAGATTTACTCCACCTTCTGCAAAGTGCGATGCTCAGTGCTCAGTGTTGTGCTGCTGCAGCTCTGTGCTGCTGGGGGGGCTGCACCCTGACCCACAAAACTCCCAACCAATGATCAAAATACACATTTTTCAAAACTCTAACACTTGTTTCAATTGCTTGGATACAATACACATAAACCAAAGATCGTTTGTTCATTTAACAAAGATCACCTATATATATACTGTTCAATATGACACAACTTAACATCAAAGTGCTACTATTTCAAAAAGCAATTCAAACATTACATTTCAGATAATTGTCTATTCATTTCATTACAATCATCTAACTATCAATCCATACAACTACTCAAAATGATGAGTAACTGTTGCATTACTCTTAATGCATAGTTGTACGGAAACAGACAAACAATATTCCATGTTTAGATCATGAAAGTGTCAAGATAACGAGATTCATTGTCACCAGTTAGCGTGGAGCCTGAACCAATCAGAATACAGTATCTATGGATGTAATATTTCATCATTCTTTACTGTAATATACTTCTGTTTATCAGACACTGTTACTATGGTCCCATGTACTACCTTTACTGTAATGTACTACTGTTTATCAGACACTGTTACTATGGTCCCATGTACTACACTGTAATGTACTACTGTTTATCAGACACTGTTACTATGGTCCCATGTACTACCTTTACTGTAATGTACTACGGTTTATCAGACACTGTTACTATGGTCCCATGTACTACCTTTACTGTAATGTACTACTGTTTATCAGACACTGTTACTATGGTCCCATGTACTACCTTTACTGTAATGTACTACTGTTTATCAGACACTGTTACTATGGTCCCATGTACTACCTTTTCTGTAATGTACTACTGTTTATCAGACACTGTTACTATGGTCCCATGTACTACCTTTACTGTAATGTACTACTGTTTATCAGACACTGTTACTATGGTCCCATGTACTACCTTTACTGTAATGTACTACTGTTTATCAGACACTGTTACTATGGTCCCATGTACTACTACTGTAATGTACTACTGTTTATCAGACACTGTTACTATGGTCCCATGTACTACCTTTACTGTAATGTACTACTGTTTATCAGACACTGTTACTATGGTACCATGTACTACCTTTACTGTAATGTACTACTGTTTATCAGACACTGTTACTATGGTCCCATGTACTACCTTTACTGTAATGTACTACTGTTTATCAGACACTGTTACTATGGTCCCATGTACTACTACTGTAATGTACTACTGTTTATCAGACACTGTTACTATGGTCCCATGTACTACTACTGTAATGTACTACTGTTTATCAGACACTGTTACTATGGTCCCATGTACTACCGTTACTGTAATATACTACGGTTTATCAGACACTGTTACTATGGTCCCATGTACTACCTTTACTGTAATTTACTACTGTTTATCAGACACTGTTACTATGGTCCCATGTACTACCTTTACTGTAATGTACTACTGTTTATCAGACACTGTTACTATGGTCCCATGTACTACCTTTACTGTAATGTACTACTGTTTATCAGACACTGTTACTGTGGTCCCATGTACTACCTTTACTGTAATGTACTACTGTTTATCAGACACTGTTACTATGGTCCCATGTACTACTACTGTAATGTACTACTGTTTATCAGACACTGTTACTATGGTCCCATGTACTACCTTTACTGTAATGTACTACTGTTTATCAGACACTGTTACTATGGTCCCATGTACTACTACTGTAATGTACTACTGTTTATCAGACACTGTTACTATGGTCCCATGTACTACCTTTACTGTAATGTACTACGGTTTATCAGACACTGTTACTATGGTCCCATGTACTACCTTTACTGTAATGTACTACTGTTTATCAGACACTGTTACTATGGTCCCATGTACTACCTTTACTGTAATGTACTACTGTTTATCAGACACTGTTACTATGGTCCCATGTACTACTACTGTAATGTACTACTGTTTATCAGACACTGTTACTATGGTCCCATGTACTACCTTTACTGTAATGTACTACTGTTTATCAGACACTGTTACTCTGGTCCCATGTACTACCTTTACTGTAATGTACTACTGTTTATCAGACACTGTTACTATGGTCCCATGTACTACTACTGTAATGTACTACTGTTTATCAGACACTGTTTCTATGGTCTCATGTATTACTACTGTAATGTACTACTGTTTATCAGACACTGTTTCTATGGTCCCATGTACTACTACTGTAATGTACTACTGTTTATCAGACACTGTTACTATGGTCCCATGTACTACTACTGTAATGTACTACTGTTTATCAGACACTGTTACTATGGTCCCATGTACTACTACTGTAATGTACTACTGTTTATCAGACACTGTTTCTATGGTCTCATGTATTACTACTGTAATGTACTACTGTTTATCAGACACTGTTTCTATGGTCCCATGTACTACTACTGTAATGTACTACTGTTTATCAGACACTGTTACTATGGTCTCATGTATTACTACTGTAATGTACTACTGTTTATCAGACACTGTTTCTATGGTCCCATGTACTACTACTGTAATGTACTACTGTTTATCAGACACTGTTACTATGGTCCCATGTACCACCTTTACTGTAATGTACAACTTTTTATCAGACACTGTTACTATGGTCCCATGTACTACCTTTACTGTAATGTACTACTGTTTATCAGACACTGTTACTATGGTCCCATGTACTACTACTGTAATGTACTACTGTTTATCAGACACTGTTTCTATGGTCTCATGTATTACTACTGTAATGTACTACTGTTTATCAGACACTGTTTCTATGGTCCCATGTACTACTACTGTAATGTACTACTGTTTATCAGACACTGTTACTATGGTCCCATGTACCACCTTTACTGTAATGTACAACTTTTTATCAGACACTGTTACTATGGTCCCATGTACTACCTTTACTGTAATGTACTACTGTTTATCAGACCCTGTTACTATGGTGCACTGCACTGCATTAGATGTTTGACAGTACTACAGTACTACTGTCTTTTCTTTTATATTTTGTAGCTAATTATTTTGCTTTGATTCAAATAACCCAATGTTGTGATCATACTGTATTGTTTTTCATCAATACATTTCAGGCTTTGTTCAATAATTCCACTGTGTCTGTAGTATTCTCTCTACTACTGCAGTACTTTTACAGGGATGTATTTACATGTAGTACTATAATGAATACACCTATTTTGTATTACAGTATTTAATGATTGTACAAACGATGACCCAGTGAAACTATGGGTAGCTTGTGTGTGGGTGATCTAAAGTAACGTTTCAATGGTATTTCACAATATATTAGTTTTTTGAACCAATGATTGTGCAAGTGCAAGAATTATTTAAATGTATATGAACATGAATGAATGATGCAATGTTTTGAACATTGGACAGCCTGTGTTACAAGTGATGATCGTTGTGAGTTTTGTGTCTAGAGTTTTTAAAAATGACATCAAAGTCCTGCTGGTGATTCCTTTAAAGATAAATACAAGTCTTGTGTTTTCAGCTCCTTTTTCATTTTTATTTTACAAAAACACACAAAGATGTAAATCCATCAGGCCGCTGCCGACATGCTGCAAGACAACGACGACAACAACAACAACAACAACACACTTTACAAAAGGTTTACATGTCAGAGTTCAAACTTTGGACATTTAATCAAAACTACTTTTTTTTTTACAGTACAAAGAAAACAAAACGCTGTCGGTTAAAAAAAACATTTCTTCTTCTTATTCTTCTCTCCACAAACAAAAGAATCCGCTCCAATCCTCTCACATCTGCCTCTCTCAGTGGTTTCCTACATTTCCCAGAATGCCTTTCAACAACCCTCAGAGAAGCTTTAGTTTGTTAATATTTGTACTCGTACTTACGAGAAACAACCACGATAAAGTGTTGAAACCAAAAGTCAACGTATACTTATTTTAACCTAGTTTTGTTGCGTAACTTAAGCTACATTCACACCACATGTCTTAATGCTTAATTGGGATTTTTTGCTCAGATCTGATTTTGTGTTTGTTTGTCCACATGACCTTTTAAAACGCGTCCTATATGGCAGATTCCAGTGTGAACTGTTTGCGGTTTCCGACTGACCCGCATGCACAAAAAGACCAATAACAATGACGTCAGACGCAGCACGCTGTTGCACCAACGTTAGGGAGGTTATGGAGGAAGGGAGCATTTTCACTTTTATTTCAACATTAATCAGGTCTAACAGCTCCCTCTCCCTCTGTTGACTGGTCTCCATGTTGTAGACTAGTCTAGTTTGTAATTTTACAGTCTGTGTCTTGGGGCTAACTTCCGCCGGAGCATCATTAGGACAAATGTCGATGTAGATCAACGTAAAAGTCGCATCAAATCCACCTTGGTTGTTCACACTGAGGCTGCATTGAAAAAAATTGAAATAATTATTAAAATAATTCATAATTTCATCTTTTGTGTAACTCAAACATTAGGTATAACTTCAGGTAAACAAGGCTTATTGTTCATATATTTATATCGGTGTGTGTTTTATGAGTGTGTACAGATGTTTTTGACTATGTGAAGGACTTTGGTGCAAACTAGTTTGCTTTTGAAGTTTGATATAAAGAAATAAACTTGAAAATTGAACCTGAAACTGACGGATGTTCACTTTATAAACGCCACACGGCGTCTTCCACTCTAAGAAATATCCGTATTAACAGTTGTCTGTCTGTATAACTAGGGGTGCAGCGAATCCAGGATTCTGCTGAATATTGAGCTTTTTGACGGGGTTGGGTTTCTGCAGAACCTTAGAATATTTTCCCACCGAACCGAAGTGGAAGGTGTTTACGTAGGTGGAGCGTTCAATGAGGACCCTAAACTATACACAACATGGCCGCTGTTACAACATCTGGTCTGAAACATCTGGAAGAATACGAGTTGTGCATGACGGAATCTCCAGACAGCAGCCAGAATGCAGCAACTTCAGGTACAGCAAAGGAAGGACAGTCCCTGTTTACTTCATTCATGTGTTTACTGGGTTCATGGACTGAGGATGGGAGGAGGAGTCAGCACAATCTCAACCAGGGGATTCAGGATTTGGCTGAACCCCAAAAATCTGGATTCGGTGCATCCCTAGTATAACTTAACAGAATCTAAATTGCATCATTTAGGCTCCAACCTCGGAGGTTTTAGCAGGTAAAGAAGTCCACGTCGTCTCGCTTTCTTGGACCTTTTGTGACACTTTTTCAGATGTTTTTGCTGCTTTTTTTGTAAGTTAAAGAAGTCCACGTTGTCGCTTTTTACGACATTTTGGGCGTTTTTTTTTGTGAAGTTTATTTTGTGAAGTTTTTTTAAACCGTTTTGAGGCTTTTTTTCTGCCGTTTTTGTTGCTTTTTCAAAAGGTTAACTTGTGGACGTATAGATGAGTAATTGAGAGTTTTCTATATGGACATATAACAGAAAATGTTCTGTATTTAACTCTACCTACACGTCATTAAGGGGCAACATCCGGGTCACGAGCTGTTATTTAACAGATTGATTTCTTACAGACTGATTTCTTAGAGTAAAGTCTTCTGTGAGCGACAGAGTCCATGTTTCTGTTTCCTGTGTGAGTCCAGAGACATGGTGAGAGGACTTGAGGGGATTCTTCCTCCTGCTTCTGCTTCTACAGGATCAAATATGAGCCGCTAATAGTTCAGCTTGTAAAAACCTTCTGTAGACGGAGAATGATTTCGTCAATATCTAATTCTAATTTGTGGAGGAATATTTCTGTAAAAGTCTGAGAGACGGACACAACCATTTCCTTTCTGCCTGTTCACACAATAAAACTACAAAACCTTTTTACACAAGAAGTACTCAGATTACTGCAGTACAATTACTAATACCACACTGTAATAGTACTCTGCAGTGAAAATGGTACTTCAGTTAAAGTCTATAAGTATCATCAGGAAAATGTAGTTAAAGTATTAAACCATTGTAAAAAGTGTGTGTGTGTGTGTGTGTGTGTGTGTGTGTGTGTGTGTGTGTGTGTGTTTGTGTCTCTGTGTTTGTGTGTGTGTGTGTGTAGTGGAGTAAAAAGTACAATATTTCTCTCTGAAATGTAGCGGAGTAGAAGTAAAAAGTGACATGAAAAGAAAAGACTCAAGTAAAGTACAAGTACCTCAACATTTGGACTGAAGTACAGTACTGGAGCACATGTACTTAGTTAAATCCCCCGTGTGTAATTATTAACGGCTCTTATTTGTTCCCGTTTCCCTGGGGTTACTCGGACATTCGGCAGAGTTTTACTGCGACATGGTCTTGCTGGAGCGGCTGCGGACCACTTTCTGGAACAGATCGTCTGAAACAGAAACCAGTGTGAGTCTACGGGTCCTGAAGAGGCTCAAAGTCGACTTGTTTGAGAAATAATTCAGAAAGAAGAAACTCACCGTCCCTGAAGCTCTTAGAGTCCGCCTGTTAGACAGAGAATACAGATTATTAATGACAGAGAATACACCAAAAGACACTTCCAATACCAGTTGTCGTCATTTTTATGTAAAGTGAAAAAATCAACAAAAGTAAACACAAAAAAGCTTAAAAGCTCCACTGTGGAGGAATTTCTCCCATCTAGTGGTGAAATTGTTTTACATTCAAACTTATAGTGCTCTCTAGCACCTCATTTTTTCAAATTCGTGTTGCATCTACGGTAGACCTTATATACCAAGAAGATATGACAACATGTCTTCCAGCACGGTGGCTCAGTGGTTAGCACTTCTGCCTCACAGCAAGAAGGTTCTGGGTTCAAACCCAGGTCGTCCCGGGCCTTTCTGTGTGGAGTTTGCATGTTCTCCCCGTGCTTGCGTGGGTTTTCTCTGGGTGCTCCGGTTTCTTCCCACCATAAAGACATGCATGCAACTAGGACTACAGTTGAAAATTAGCCAACTGGCTAACACCGGCGCATTTACAGAAATGTTGATTAATGTGCATTGTCCTAATATAAATAAATAAATCTTCT